>NC_051059.1:2529703-2829703 GCF_904848185.1 Acanthopagrus latus
GTTGTAACTTAGCAGTGTTGGGCAAGTTACTTTCAAAACGCAATACATTACGAATCACCAGTTGCTTCATTATAAAGTAATCTATTACATTACAATAGGACTGTCTGCGAATAGTAATACATTACTTTATACACTACTTTTTTTGTTATTTTAAAACAAAATTCCCAAATAACCTAAAAAAGAACCATTAAATAGCCTAAATCTTTTAAAATATACAACAACATTCAACTTTAGGGTTGTCCGTTGGCTGCTCTTGATAAGCCTTGCTGACATATGCCATCCGCTTTACACTGGCAATATAACGCCACATTGCTGCTTAGTTCAGTTCACGCTGGCCACCACACTTCTTCGACTGATATTGGCACTTGTAGCAGACTAGTGGCAGCACAGGTGTATTGCTGCCCTCGACAGGTCTGTTGAATAACACAACTGAATGCTCTCTGTCTTAGAATCTCTTGGTCAAATTGCTAACTCCTGCTCTGGCTTGTGGATTGATCCAATTCATCTAATTTCCCACCCTGCATTTTAAAATCAGTAAAAACTGAACTGAAACCTTCCCTAGCACGCATAATCTTGAAGCATTTTTCTCTTTTGTATCAGTCATACACCAAGATTTTAGAAAACACCCATGTTCTTCTTCCATGCACTGACAAAACAGTTTTGGGCAAACAGGCCAGAAGTGGTGAGATTGTTTTATATTTCTGAAATATAGTGTTTTATATATTTATTTATATATATATATATATATATATATATATATATATATATATATATATATATATATATATATAGATGCCTTGCTTTGTACTAAAAACAATCACAAAAGATGAGGCTGGACAGGGAGTTTACAAAAGCTTTGTCTTGTCTTAGTTTACATAATAGTAGTTTGCAACGAAAAATGTGTTTGGAGGAAATGCAATGCTGCACAGATAATATTATGAAGACATGTTAAATATTAAATCAACCAAAGTATCTGTCAAGTCTGAGGATATTAAGACTAAACATGCCAGAAAAATATTCAATGTAATGCACTGTTAACCATTCACATGGTGACTCCAGCAGGGTACATACGAATGCGACGCTTCATTCACTCAAAAATGTCTTGGCTGATCATAATCCAGGCAGCAACTATGTATGCTATCACAATGTAAATGGGAAAAAAAGTTGTCATATTACAGTTTTTCTCGATTGTTTACACACAAAAGCTGGTACTTGAGACACAATGACCACAACATGTAACTCATGCACCAACCCCCTGAACCAATTCTGCTAAACTACAAGCACAATTCCTGCTTTACACTCAAATTGCAGTTCTAAAACACACTTTTTTCAAAACACTACACACAATTTTCTGCATTTGGCACAACTTTCATGGAGAAAATCTCTTGTTTTCACAAGGAACACACTGTCATTCAAAATTCTAAAGTCAATTGCCCTACTATGCACACTGACTCATCACATGGGCAAACACCTGTCACACAGTTTTACAATTAGCAATCAGAGCTTTAGCATAAAAGGCCAACATAAAAGGCTCTTCTGCTTTGGAGCAATGGATGCCAACATTGGAAACAGAGGCAGAGCCAGAGCCAGAGGAGTAATGAGAATAGGTAAGAAATCTACTCTCACTAGAAAATTGCAGTACTGCATATCAATACAGTACTCAATGAGTACAGCAGTACAGTATTGCCTGTGGACTGTTCTGTTGACTGTAAAAATAAAGTATGTTTCAAGTATTTTGGAAATGTATTCCTACTTTGTATTCCTACACAGTATTTACAGTATTTTACTATTTTTATTGCAGAACTGAAAGATTACCAACACAAGGTGGGTAAAATATATTTGTTACCGCATATTTGTGTGTCCTGAGTATAAAAACAATATTCTCAAATATTTTACAACACACTCATGTATGAGCTGTCTGTAGTAAGTGTAACACTGAACAAAAAAAAGGCCTAAGTCATTATGATCAATGAAGAAGAAGTGTTGTCCATTCATCACAGTGTTTTACATTGAGCACATCAGTGTTCAACTGGTTCTTCTAAATGTCTATTCATTTGATGGTTTGTGTGCCATTTGAAAACAAAATACCATTTTGAGAAGAAATAACATTGTTTTGAATGTAAAGTTTCATTTTGCAGGAGAATTGAGGGGTTTTGCCCATTGTGTGTGTGATTTTTGATTTGTGTGTAGAGTTCTGAGAGTATGAGGCATGCTTTCAGAAAATGTGTGTAAACAATCGAGAAAAACTGTAAGAACTTCTCTGCCCGCTAGAGTCTTACCTCCATTATCCTTCAAGGTAAAATTCGGATTGGCTGGATGCTCAGCAGGCACATCAAAGGAAAACTTTCCATTTGCAAAGTTGTCTAGATCTGAAGCTCGGATGGTCTGAATCACCTGATGGAGATGAACAGAAGAGATACAAAGGAATTAAAAAATAAATGGCCACTGAAAAGACAAGAAGTGCAGGGAAGAAAGATACTGGGGAACTAAGCAAGATAAAGAAGCAAATAAGCTGCAGTAAGTATTTACTGTATGTTCACATACTGACAACTCAGTGTAGTGTTTAGAATGCAAGTAATATTACCGGTGAAACATTCAGGACTAAAGATTAGCTTTTTTTTTGTTTTTTTGTTTTTAGTTCTTAAAATAAAAAATAAAATAAAAATTAGCACCATTCCACGTGCTTTGAGAATGGTAATGTTTGACTTATTATTGGATTTGTAGGTATTCTTCATCTGTGTCTAATTATTGTCAGTTGATAAAGCCCATTAAACAGAGTCAATATAAACAGATTAGAATATAATATGCAATAAATATTTTAAACTAAATTGAATATGGAGTTTTGAAAATAATGTACTTGTCCCTCATGGGCTACACTGTGTGTTTTCACTGAACAGAGCAAATGAATAAAGATGTTATTTAGTATCGTGTAATCTCCTAATTGTAGGTGGAGCTGTCACATGTATGTACATGCTGTCAGTTTTTTGTTCACATGGATGTATGATGCCTGGTAGACTGAAACCTTAGACTAATACATACTTAGTATAGGACATGTTTTGTGCAGGCAGTCTCTCCTCTTTTCCTGTTTTTTTTGTCTTGCATGTGTACCCAAGTGAGTTTGAATGAGCATGCTATTAACATATTTTGGCAAAGTAATTCCACAGAAATCATGTCAGAAACTTTTACACACATATTCACTATTGACCAATAGCACCAGTGTTTAGAGTGTTGACCTAACAGGGAAATGTACTGAGAATGGACAGCCAGAGAGTCTGCAGAGTGTTTTATTCAACCCTCCTCCTGTATAAACTTATTCTAGAAGGAGACTGGTAGTGACGCCACAAACACCTGAGCCCCCAGGGTTGTGTGCTAAGCCCCGTCCTGTTCACACTTTACACCTTTGACTGCACTCCCAGACAACAGGAGAATTCTACTGTGAAGTACGTGGACAACACCACCATCACCGGCAGCATTACAAACAACAGTGATAGTTCATATCGTGAGGAAGCACGAAGTGCACAGAGAGACAATGTAATGCTCAACATAAGCAAAACCAATGAGCTGTTGGTTTTACAAAAAAGAACACAAAGACACACAACTCTGTCTATATCCATGGAACTAAGGTGGGAATCAACATCACAGATCCTGTTGTAGTCATTTCACGTTTCCACCGTGGCAAAAAATAGAAAAGGCTCTACTTATCAAGGAAACATAAGAAGGCATAATTATTGTGTGAAGGTCTTGTTGACTTTTACAGAGGGGCAAAAGAAAGCATTCTGAGCAGAATCATCACAAACTGGCATGGTTTGTGCACAGCCCAGAACAGAAAGTCAACGGGTGATTAAAACCTCCCAGAACATCACTGGTACCACATATAGAATCAGTGACATCAGTGAATTCAGATATCTGCACAGAGCCCAATGGATACCAAAACACAAATGCACGTCCAGCCACAACCCTGCTGCTGTCTGGTGAAAGATACAGAAGTATCCACAGCCATACAAACAAACTACAGAGCGTCGTAGTTTGTGGCTTTGTTATTCCCTAAGTTAAATCCTGCTGTGTCATGTCTTACTTTTTATGTCCTCCCTTCATAGTAGCTCCATTCATATTGCCCTTTCAGAGTTCATGTCCTGATTCTCTGCATCGCCGTCTGCGTGAAAGTTACAGATGTGAAGAGGAGACAGTTTTGCTCCAGTTCTGATCCGCCTCCAGAAGTAGTAGCAGCTGCAGCAGACAGCGTCTGTTCCGGCCAGCAAAGCCTGGCAGCTCCTGCAGTTGAATGGAACTGATTATGTGACGTGATTAAGAGAAAAAAACTTAAGCTCACCATGACTTTGTCGCCTCCCAGTATTGTGTTGATGTAGTTACTGTCTCTAGCAACTTGTATGGAAAAAAATCACAGTGACGGTTAGCCCTCAGACAGACTGTGGTGAACTTTTCCGCAGAAAACAGCCTCCCTCCCCATGAGTGATAAAGCATTACAGGATCTGCTGTTTACTGATGGTGATTATGATTATGTCATTTAGAGCAAAAAGCTTCTCTGTGACAATTTCCACAATGTACGGTGGGTCAGGATCTCAATCAAATCACATAACAACAGCATCCATATGATTATAAACAGTCGGCAGATCCATGTTTAGATTACCAGGAGGACACCGACACAGAATGGCAGCGGCGGCTTTCCTCTGAAAATACTGCAAGCAAAAGCGCTATTGTGCATCTACTTTGTGTAATGATCATGTGCACCATATACGAAATGTACAAAGATGTAGCTTCTCCTCCCTCTTCGTACGGCATCATTCTTGAATGCCGAGGCAGCTGGTGTTGTAAAGAGGTCAGCCGGAGGTGGCTCTGTTACCACTAGTTGAAATAAGTACAGCGCCACCTATCGTACCGGGGTATGACATGCTTCATCCAGTAATTCAATTTTCTCACTGGCATGTATACTCGGACAATTGCAGTTGTCTGATTGAGGAGCATAGTCGAACTATGGCTGTAATCCGACTAAGCTGTGCATGTAAACACACTGACAGAGATCTCAAAGTCATGATGTGTACTGTCACGCCTCTTTTAGATAAGCAGCCCTGGCGCGCTGTACGAATTGACACTCTGGTGTTGTGTGTGTGAAAAGTGTCTGTCTGTCCCTACTTGATTTGTTACCCTGATCTCTTCACGATCAGTTTATCTTCCATGGGTCTGTTCCTGTGTCTTCTGTTCCTGTCTCCCTGTAATATGTTTCTGGCTTTTCCTTCCTGAATCCCTGTGTTATTCCTGGTCTGTACTCCTGCCTTTTGATTTGGTACATTGCTTTTGGTATATACTTTTAGCTTCTGTGTTTGATTTTACCAGCTACCAGCCTGAGCCTCAGCCTCCAGTCAAACCTTCTATAAAGCAGCCTGATCTCCTTTATGTAAGGATCCTTTTTTTTTATCAGCTTCCAGCGTCTAAGCCACCATTCTGCAGGCCCAAGCCAGAGACAGATCCTGGGCTGGCTAGTCTCCAGCCTGGTGACATCTCCGTCAGCTCCAAGGGATCTCCTCTCTTGGGAACCCGCCTGACCTGCAAAAGTTAGAGAGCGAGGTCCCTGATCACATTTCCCTGTTATCCAGCTCCTTGGTCTCATTTCTATTGGACCTTGTTCTGGAACCCAACAGCCTCCAGCCAGTTGACCCGATGGCTAATACACCAGATATTTCCTTGGAGCCACCATCAGGGAGGCCCTTCAAGAGGAAGCATGGCTGACATCTTGCCTCTCTGCTGCCCAGCTCCGCGCCATCACTGCTGCCCTGCTGCTTGTCTTCACCACTACCCAGTGCTCCAAGCCTGCCCCAGCCATCTTCACAGTCTTAGCAGTCACCACTTCAGTCTCTGGGCTCTACGTTGGCCAACAGTACCGCTGTCTCTGTGTTCGCCCAGCACCTCTCTGGGATGACCACTGCCCCTGTAAGTGTTGAGCCAGCCGACATCCCATCCGTCTCTGGTTTCCAGCCGGCCTGTGTGACACTTGCCAGTGGTTCCCCTTCGGCTGTCTGGACAACACCTGTTTTAGCCCCTCAGTCAGTAGAACGGCCAACGTCTGTTCACTGTTCCTTGGTTAGCAGCACAGCCGAATCCTGTTCCTGCTCTTCGGTCAGTGACACAGCCAGTTCCTTTTCCTGCCCCTTGTCCAAACCTCCTGGTTGCCCCCAGATTAGTTTTACCCTTTTCCACAACCTCCTAGTCATTCCTCTGACCTGAGCGGTACACAGTTGATCCTGGCTCATTGTTAAGATCGTCTTCTCGGGTGTGTCTAGCTTGTGTAGCTTTTCTGACCTGTGTTTCTTCTGCCTCAGTTGATCCTGCCGTTTTGCCTGCCTGCCTGCCGGTCAATTGTCTGTTTGCTTGCTTTGCCATCTGCTCACCTACTCCTGCTGTTGCTGGTCGTCGCTACCCATCCTCCATCTTGGGAGCCATTAACCAGCACGAGGCAGACCACGTGGGCTGGCGACTCCGCCATTATGGGATTGATCACCGAGACAAAGAGACTTTGCACCCACCACCGCAAGCACTCATCACGGGACCCCGGGACCCCGGGACCCCGGGACCCCGGGACCCCCAGCACTCCACTATTCCTTTTGCACCGTGGTATTTTCACTGTGTCACGAATAAATATCACTTTGAACTATTTACCTGAGTCGAGTCGTGCGTTCAATTTCTGTTGTATACCATAACACCTAAAGTCATCCTCAACCCTCCACAAATCACAGTTTAATTTCCTGACTTGCTTTTTGTTTATTTATCAACATAATTGGTATAGTATTTTTTTTTTCTGTGTATGTGTATGAGGGTTTTGAAAACAGGAATATAATTTTACAATCTTGTGTTGCATATGTCAGTAAATCAATCTGGAATCGGGAAGGTATTGTGACATGCTACCGTGTTCCTGCCTAGCTCGCCAATTATAGGTTTCCATTCTTTCCACTCTCTTTTATTGTCTCTATTTTTTGAGACTTACCTTTGTGCTGCTGTTACCTGTGACTTTCTCCCGAGGGGGATCAATAAAGGCATCTTAATCTTAATCTCATTCAATCCATTTTTATTTCCTCATTTCACTGTATTGTGTTCGCTGCCTTAAGTCTGCTTTGTATTACAGCACCCATTATCCAACAAGTATAATAATTGTCTGCTCTAATGTCTAATTTATTGCCTGGTCTCTTTTGGGCTAAAGGTTGATGTCATTATAAAGGGATGGTGCATCTGGATACATTGAAAGCCAAATTTCCTTAAAGCTCAACACAAGCAAAATATGTCGGCCTCAGGAAGACATGAGCTGGCTGCAGGTGATTTCAATAATCTGAGAGTTTCACACACAAATTGACATAAACAGCAGTCTGAATGATGATAACTTTCCCAGCTTTTTCTGACTTAACTTTTGAACTGAATCTTTTCGGTCTAACCTTAAATCTGAATACATCTCCTTGGCTTGTGGCTTGTTTTTCCATATGAGAGGTGTGGTGGTTGCTCACCTACGGTATTACGTTGCAGTTTACCTTTATATCATTGCAAGTGGTAACACAATCTCTAACTCTCCCCTAAAATGGATCATTGTTATCGACATCATCCCAAAATGTGCAATTTATAAACAGTAATAATAATTTGAGCTGTAATCCATACCAGTTTACAGCCTGCATGTTAATTATGCTATCACATTTCACTACAGCCCACAGAATGTTTCTCAATATCGAAGAGGCAAAAAAACAAAAAGAAAAAGAAGTGGAAATTCACACTCTTGCAATGTATTACGAGCCTCAGGCTTGTAAATGCCTCTCGTCTCATGCTCTTAACACAGCAGACATGAAATGAGTATTAAATGTACTGTATGCCCCCAAACCTAAACAGTCGCCAGTCTCATTGTTTTGTAATCAATTATGCAAATGTAGTAGTCCCCAAATGCAGCAGAAAAAAAAAAATCACGCCAAGAGTGACGTGCTCAGCATGAAAACTTCTCAGCATCAATTCACTACAATGCCAGACAAATGAAAAAAAAAAGAGTCCTCTTTCCACATTGACTTGCTAGCATGTGTTTGTGTTGCCTGCAGCCAAGCTAAATGATTAAACACTCCTACAAACACATAAAACACACACACTTGAGCTTAACATTTGCATAAAAAGCAGAAAAAGAAAGTGGTGGATGGATAATAGGAGAGAATAATGTACGTATATACTAAGACATTGGGAGTGTTTGTGATGTGTGACTTGTGGGTGATTGTACATATGAGGACTGCCAATCCTGTGATGGAGATCCATGCCTTCATGCTTCACTCAGAGAAAAAAAAAATGTGTTTTACTATCCCAGGTTCAGAATTGGCCCTGCTGTGGAGCAGAAAGGCTGGCAGTGTGGTGATGGAACGGGGATGAGGGGGGAGATAGGGGAGGCAGCGAGGCAGGCCTGTGTTTGGGTTTAATATGATCGTCTCTGTTGCTATCTGGCTGAGCGGTGGAAGCATCAGTGTGCTCTGCAGTCTGAATAATTTATGGGTTCAAGAAGCTGCGGAGCCTGCAGCTCAGCTGATAAATCCCCCACTGATGGTGTCAGACACACAACAAAAAGGCCACAGATCAACATGAACATATGTGCATGCCAGCGTGTGTGTGTGTGTGTGTTTGAGCGAGAGAGTGAAAGAGAGGATGAGTGAGTTTTGCATATTTTCAACATTGTGTATATTTGTCTTTGTGCTTGAGAATTGAACATGCGGTTATGCTCACGAGTCAGCAGAGCTTTTACTATTTATTTCAATATCTTTCATGATGTCCAACAACTCTTGTCAGACAAGAACAGGCCAAAATATTGAAGAGTAAACCTTAGTCGGTCAATGCAGGGGCCGTCAATGAGTGGCTGTGGCACTGTTGTCACTAGTTGACCCACATTGGTGGCTTTCTGACTGACTGAGCATGTTTAATCTGCAAACATCAGTGAGAAAATTACTCTGATTGACAGTTCAGCTTGACCAACAAGTGTGCGAAAAGAGAAATGTAAAATGAGAGTGAAAGACTGTAGAATATTGTAATCCATCGGTGTATTGTCCATGATTTCCCCCAGTTACTGCGGTTTCTCCTAATCTCGATTGCAGGTGGCAATAGTAGCAAGAGTGGTGTGAAAATGACAGGCAAATGGTGTCAGTCAACAGTCAGCCCTCATCACTGCTAGCTCTTTGATGTTGGCTTTAATGACAGCATGTCTCTTGAACCTTCAGATGCACTGAGCGGGCAGTACTCCAACTGTAGGTATAAGCATCCTGCTACTTTGTCATGAACCTTATTCTTAAAAGGATTTCTGTGATGTCCATTGTTTATCAGTCTCTGGTTTTGTATACTTAATGGATAAGTGTAGTGTTATTCTATCATTATTGTCAACCGTTTGGACTTAACCTCGTGGTTCTAACAATAGAATGGCCTGCATGTAGACCAAGCCCAACCTGGTAAATAAAGTAAAGTGCACTAACTCTTGTTGCCACAGTCCCCTTCTCCCACTGATTGAAAGCACACCTGAGTGCATCGTCAGTTCTGCACAACAGCCGGATTCACAGAGAACCATGAAAACTGCTGCACACCCTAACTAAAAAGCAGTCCCATTGTGTATGTGTAGCAGACACATCTCAGCCCATTACATTCCACAACATGGTCATTTAAGGTACACAGTCTGTCTTCAACAAACAGCCACAAAACTATAGTAGTGATGCTATCCAGACTGAGGTGGAGCTTATAACAGAGGCCTGGTGAGATTATCAGGGCCAAAGGGACAAATGACACTACCACATGATGGAAATGGGGTCCATTCTAGAGTTTGGAAATAATAATACCATATTTCTGATTGGTATTGAGTGTGTGTTTTTTAATGGCTGTTGGACATCAACATAAAATGGACAGTGAGTTATGCTATAGTGTGAAACCCCCTCTCTGTAACAGCCCTGACACACACACACATACACACAAATTTTGAAAACCCCCCTTTTCCAACTGGGGACCCTGGCAGATTACAACAGGCATCGTAAATCTGCCCACACTCCAAGCTGACTGCACATTAAATGCTTCTACCTTTGCAGCACACTTCATTCACACACAAATCATTTTATTCTTTTGCCATATATACTATGATTTGTTCATCACATTCTGTCAGAAATCATTGATCAAGATAAAAAAAAATAATTCCATTTTTGGAACATTTTTTTAAGCTTGTGTTACTCATTTAAGTTTAATGATGTGTTTCTAACATGTGACAATACTACCAATTATGCATGGTTAATTGTTTCTATATTAATAAGTATCTAGGCTAAATAACAAGGAAACATTTTATGACAATTAGTGAAGGAAATGTTGTAGCATCTTCACTTATATAGAAATAGAAAAAGGAATTTTTTCTTCTTTGTTTCATTAAGACCCAGTCGTTGTTCTGTGTATTCTTTTGCAGTGGAACAAATTAATTGAGAAGTCACACTTTAGGATATTTGACTGATAAACCAATAGAGTGTTGAATTAAGTTTTTTTTCTTTGAAGGTTGTCACCAAAGCCTGACAAATTAAAATATCAGATCTGCGTGGAGCAGTGAGGACATTGTAATCTTCTTGAAATGAATATTAAATGATCCAAAGTTACATAATTCTTTAAACATATACACATGCATATGTTTTCTCCACCATTTGAGGTTTAACTGGTATTCTTCTAATTACACCATCTGTGCCTTCCTCCACTACAACAGTGTTATGGCAACCAACTGGAGAAACAGCACTTCCACCTTTTTATTTTGATGCACCCAAACCATAATATTTGCATAACTGTAATTAATTGAAAAGCCGTGTTCTTGAAATTTGGATCGGTTTCTCTACATTTGAATAGAAACTTGGCTATTTTGCAACACTATAACACCATTTATCATTTATTTGTCATTCTACAACACAGGGTTGTACAATGAAATGCAAGTTGTAGCCCCATTAGTTCCAAGAAAAAAATGATAGTTGAAGTTGAGGTCAAGAGTCTCACAGTCTGAGGAAGGAAGCTGCACTTCAGTTTGGAAGTATGGCAGTGGATACTTCTGTATCCTTTGCCAGATGGCAGCAGGGTGAACTGACTGTGGCTTGGTGAGTGTTGTCTTTTGGTTTCCCTTTGGGCTTTTTGCAGTCTCACTTCACTGATGTCACTGATGCTCTGTAGTTGGGTACCCATGATGTTCTGGGTTGTTTGATTCACCTGCTGTAGAGCCTTTACCATTTCTTTCAAATATACTAATAGTAAAAAGCCTTTACTTTGTATATGCCATTAAGCTATCTATTGTTTATTTGTGACCCTGTGGTACATTTGATGTTTCCTACAGGCTTCAATCAACAGCAATGCCACCGGTTTGTGATTTTTTTAGGTCACCTTTTCAAAGCCACCTCACAATAGGTGATGGAATGTGATAGATTTCTGAACTTTTCTATTATTATTTTTTTTTTTTTTCTGTTCGCCATCTTCTAAGACAACATCATCCAGTTGCAGTGGCCACTGCAAACCAAACACACTCAGAGTTTTCTTTTTCTCCCCTAAACACGAGCGTCAGTAACCCACCTGTCCAGTTTTGGTGCTCTCGCATACTATGACGATGTTGTTGCCCCCAGAGATGGTTGGAATGTTGTCATTGACATCTAGAACCTGGATGGTGACTGGGACGTGACTCACCAAACGAGGGTTATCTGAAAATGGACACAAAAGACAGCTTTAATTGTTTAAGTTTTAGTTTAGTTTTTTCATCTGTAACAAGGTTGATGTGACTTATTGTAGTAGCTGTTTGTTGCTCTGTAAGTCTCACATTATTGCATATTTCAGGTGTGTCCCAAATTGCACCAGTCTGTTTGATTATCACTCAAGATAGAAACCTCTTGGGGCCTAGGGACATGTACAGTATATGGCTTAACATAAACAATTTATTATGTCCTGTTACTCTGTCATATTTCACATACAGTATACTACTGCAATCCTTCTATAGCTCAGTAGTTTGCAAGTCTTTGCTAATGCCATCTCTCTCTGCTGAAATGTACGAGCCTGTTTGTTCAAGTCAAAGCTGAAAAGGATGCATGACTGAAACCATATAGAGGACAAAAATGTTGTGGACCAAGGATGAGAAATTAATTCAGACTAACAAATCACAATGAAAAAATAAAGCAAAGCCAGTGTGCTTACATTGCCAATAGTGTTTGTAATCATCTTATTTAATAGGCCTAAATGTGTTGGTGTGTGCATAAATGTGACTGTGCAACACCCAGCAGACGCATCGATCAATTTGCTAATCAAAGAAAAAAAACAAACCCCAGAAGAGTACCAAACTCCAGTTCTTCCAGTGAAAGAATTTAGCTGCAGTCCCAACTGATTCCTCAATCTAATGAACATAATTATACCATTCTAAAGAGGGAATGCAGAAATGTCTTTAGAAATCGTCTCTGACATTATGAAGCACTCCTCGCACCAAAATATCTCAGCTATATACTACTGAATACTTTAACAGTTTCTTATGGGAAGGAGCTGCTTAAATATTAATGTATCACCATGTCACAGCTGTATTAAAGGAAAACCCTGGTAAAAAAAAAAAAAAAAGAAAAAAAAAGAAAGTATCCCTAATTGTATTAGAAACACAGTGTAGGCATACACATGTTTTTACACAAACACTTTAACTGTTTGTGCTTAATTTTCTATATACTGCTCAGAAAGATTAAGGTAACACCTTACTCACACATCAGATCTTGATGAAAGGATTATATTATTAAGTCTTTACTGATATACACTGTATAATGTGTTGAGAACAAAATGGCAATGGCCAACTGAAAACAAAATCATCAACCCATGAGGGCTTGATTCAAAAATAAAAATTTAGAACAGGCTGTTCAGGCTGATCCAACTTGTGTGAATTTATCATAATGTGATTCACTAGTGTGTCTGGCCGCCACATGCCTGTATGCACTCCTGGAGTAAGCTCCTGGACAGCCTTTGGCTGTTCTTGGCAGTGGCAGATACATAATGTCCATAGGTGCTCAACTGGATTTAGGTCTGGGGAACGAGAGGGCCAGTCAGTGACATCAGTGCCTTCGATCTCCAGTAACTGCTTACACACTCTAGGCACATGACGCCGGGCATTGTTCTGCACCAGGAAGAACCCAGGGACCTCTGCACCAGTGTTAGGTTTGAAAATCGCTCTGAGTATTTAATCACGGTACCTAACAGCACTCAGGGTACTGCTGGTTATGACATGGAAGTCTGTATGACCCTCCAAGGATACCCTCATGTAGTCTGTTTCTGACAGTTTGGTCAGAAATATGCACACCAGTAGCCTGCTGGAGGTCATTTTGTAGGGCCCTGGCAGTGCTCCTCCTGTTCCTCCTCTAACAAAAGAGGCAGACAATGGTCCTACTGCTGGGTTGATGCCCTTCCACAGCCCTGTACAGCTCTCCTTGTGTAATGGCCTGTCTCCTGGTATTTTCTCTATGCTCTTGAGACTGTGCTGGGAGACAAAAAAAAAAACTCTCACATATAGATGTGCCATCCTGGATGAGCTGTGCTACCTGTGCAACCTAACTGGGCTGCAGAAACCACATCATGGTACCAGTAGTGATAAGGGAAAAATCAGTCAAGTAAGATAAGGAAAGACCAACTGTCTTTGGCCACCAAATGCAAAACCATTCCCTATTTGGGGGTTGTCTTGCTTTTGCCTCTCCATTGCACCTGTTGCAACTTTTATTCACACCAAAGCAGGTGAGATTGATTCACAATCACTCTTGCTTCGTAAAAGGACTGATATCCCTTAAGTTTAACTAACAATTAAGTGTTCCCTAAAAAATGTTTTTGCAGTGTTTACAATTTGCAAACAAAACTTGCTACACTTAATAATAATAAAGAATTACCTCCTGGTTCCCTGTTGGTCACAAAGTGAGTGAAATGGCCATGTAAAAAGAAAGAAATGAACAAAGCAGGGTGAAGAGAGGGGGTTAAGAAAGAAAATGTAAGAGAAGAAGGAACACTAAGTAGAGGTCTCTGATGTTGAAAACGTGTATTCAAGAGACAGTTTGAAAAATTGAGTTTTCTTTTTAAATCTAAATGTTGAGGAAGTTTATTTCAGACTAAAACCATGAAGAGGTTGTGTATCAGAAAGTATGAGGCACAGTTGTTGTATTTTATATAATGTTTGTGAAAGTTAAAAAAAAAAGTAACTGCCACAGAGGATATAGACGGTGTCAGCAGTGCTTTTTGTCTCTCTTTTTCTCAGAGTACCAGTTGGGGAGTAGGGTCTGAATGGGCAGTGGGCCTTAAAAAGCTCCAGAAAAATAGCGTTGTCCCGAGAGGGGCATGGGAGCACAAATCAAAATGGAAAGGTGAGATATATGAAAACTAACAATAAACTGTAACTTGCAAACAGAGGGAGCAGAAGTAGACTGGCAGGAAGACATAATCACAACAGAAGAGGATGGCTCTAGCATATGCACTGGCAGCATAGCATCAGGAAGAAGCAAAGCCAGAACCAGAGGGAGCCAAAGAAGCAAGGACATAGTTGGGCAAAAAGCTTGATGTAGAGGCCACTTTGGGACTCGAACAGCAAGGAAAGTTACTAAGCTAAAAGGAAGTGAAATTCCATTGGAAAAGACATAAGACGATACCAGAGCATGGATGCATGACAGAAAGACAGTGAGAGTGAGCTCAAAGCCAGAGCGTTACGTGGGTGAAAAAAGAGCACAACAAGAAGCTATCAGCCTCAAGATGAAAAAAGAACAGTTCCACTCAGACTCAGACAAAGGAAGGTGGAGCGTCAAGGAAGCCAGCTAAAATCTGATCAAGAGCAACACAACCCAGACACAATCATCAGAAATGGAAAAGTGGTGATGTAAGAACCAAACCCCTACAAAGATGAACAAGAAGAGATCATTTGAAACCGTCAGACACTCAACCACCATCCAACCTGATTGACTGCCTTTATGATATCAACAGCTGGATGAACTGCAACTACCTCAAACTCAACCAGGACAAACCTGAAGCCATCCTCATTGCTTCCCCAGCCACTCTCAGCAAAACCTCCCACCTGAGCTTCTCCACCCCTGGTTTCATCACATCCACTGTTGCTGGAGTTAGAAACTTAGGTATCAACTTTGACTCCACCCTCTGCTTTGAATCACATATCAAAAACATCACAAAACAGCCTTCTTCCTTCTTAAGAACACCTTCAGACTCTGCCCCTCTTTATCTCACTCTGTCACAGAAACACTCATTCATAATTCATTATGAAACGCGGCCATGATTAGCATAAACCCCACCCTGCTGCAGAAGCGGTATAAATACGTTCAGTGCACATTAGCATCGGTGGTTTTTCTGCTCGCCCTCGAGTCTCAGATAGTGTCTCTTACGATAGCTTACATCTAGCTAACCAGTTAACCAGTCTGGTAACCACTCAAGTGTCCTCCACGTTGCTCGTGCATCTTTCCTGGATGCCACAGTGTGCAGAGTAACGGCCTTGTAGCTTATTTAAGTTTCGTACGGACTACAACAAAAGGAAACGGTGGATCAGTTTTGTCAAAAGGAGCTACTGTGGAGCGTTCAAAATCGCCACCAACACCCGTCTCTGCAGTGTCCACTTTACAACCGATTGTTACAGCAACTATCACCATTTGAAGTCTGGATTTCTGAAGAGTCCGTTGACACTGGTCAGTGGGGCCAAACCGATCCTCTTGTCCGCGGATTGCATCCTCCCATCTCGCAGACGGCGGGTGCCACCATCACAGCCACCGGCATCATGTGCCTGTCTGTGACCCTCTACATCCCGCCGACAGCGGATGCTCTCATCACGGCCACCGGCATTATGTGCATGCCATCGGGAGAGTGACGGGTGCAGCTAACTCAGAGTCAATATGTGAGTTATCATTTTCTGTGCACATGCAGCATACATGATTCAGTTATTTCATAACTAAAGAACTAGAACTAGTTATTTAACAGTTAACTCATGCTTGTGACTGTGAAGAAAACACTGATGTGTTGATCTGCATTAACATGGTTTCATAAAGCTGACTGAAATGCACTGAGATGAAAGAGGTGACAGAATCTTTGGAATGGAAACATAATAAAGAACACACAGTGACGAGATCACACAAGACCATAATGCTGGATATGTGAAATGTCAATATGAAAAATGGTGGGCCATGATAATTATTTATGTCCGAATCATTTAAGCAGTCTTTATAAAGGCTGGATACATGTCACTGCTTTCTCCCTCCTTCCAACAACACAGTCACCTTAATTAATTAAATATTAGAGGTTTATGTTTCTGCAAACACACTTCTCACCGTATTGTGCGTATTATGCCTATTAGAGTAATTTCAACTTGTAGCTGTGCTATTGCTTCATTAGTATTTTTTTTTCTCTTAAATGGGCCAGGTATAGTTTTAAAAACTGATAACAATCTTTGCATCATCTTGGTCTTGGTCTTTAAGTCAGTCAAAATGTATTGCTTTGACTTTGCCTCTACTTAACCAAAACCATTATGTTGTTATGTTGCTTCTCTTTTCCTCTCGCGAGCAGGGGTGTAACATAATGTTTCTGGTGGAAAGATTAAAAGTAGTTTGTGGTGTAACTCTCAATAATGCTCATTCATATTAATATATCACATATTTTGAGCAAAAATGTCCCGACAATGACATATTTGCTTTTCCTTATGTTTTTTTTTTCATAAATTCATCAGATATCATGCTCTGTTTCCCTTTACAGTACAGTTAAACTGCCAGCTGTTAGAAAGTAAAGAGGGTTTGAAGTATAAACTGCAGTCCTTAGGTTTTTTTTTCATACTCTCTCCTGTCCTTAACTCTCTCATTTCTCCCCTCCCTGTCATCTCTTCTTGTCTAAATCCTTTCTCCACCTCTGTGCTCTGCTTTGATGGGCTCCTCTCAGCTCATCCCATTAGAGAAGGCTTATAGAGTGTGTCTGGTGAGCAGCTCGCCACTGCAAGAGCGGCATTTTCTGATCGGATCTGAGTTACCTGAGGTCAGATACTAAATCTGAAAGAAAAGAAAAAAAAAAGAAAACCTCTCTGCCTAATTTACCATAGAGCTGAACTTTTTGATCCAGTCTCAAATGCAAACAGAATGAAGGTAACCTTTGGTAACCTGTGACCTCTCTGCTATAAACCAGATATATAACTCCGTTATGACTTATGACTATACTGATGAAAGAGCAGAAGAAGCTCTGCGATGTAGACACAAAAATAATGGATACAAACACTCACATTAGCAATTATGATGAGGCCTCTAATTTCATGGTGGTACACCATATAGTGTGTTCTATTGTTTGCTCTGGCATTCATCACTGGGCTGAATATTCTGCCTACATTGTTCAGTTTCGGCCTGTTCAACAGGAGCATTTTGACATATATCGCTCCCTGTAGGATGTTGAATGAGTTTGTTCAAAAACTGCCCATTCATGGGAAAACTTACCTCTACTCATCCTGGATATATCATATAAGACATTTTTAATGTCATTGCTATCCTGGTTTATTTGCTACTATTGGAAATAACTTCTCTCTTGGCTCAAACTGAGCATTTGCTGGCATTCACTGATATTCGCAGGGTGTGCATGTTTATGTCTTAACACCAAGATGAATTCAGAGTGTGAATAATTCTGACCACAGAAGCAAATAAAAACATTAAATGTATACATTCTGTAAATCAGTGATAGAAGAAGTGCTCCGATCTTTTCTTGTAGCAAGAGTAAAAATACGACCGTAGAAATACTGTTATGTACATTAATGCTGCAGCTGGCAAAGCTGGAGCAATTAACTATACAGCTAGCTGTCTTGTGAATCATCTGCCAGTTATTGTGGTCATCTTATTAATAATGTTAAACATATTACATCATTTATTTGATTATATTTAAATCTGAATGTGCAACATAAGTTATCAAAAATGTTGTAACAGTGTGCCATAAAGTTCTGTAATGTTAGTGGAAAGGAGCAGAAAATGGAAAATAAAGTGAAAGTACCTCAATTGTAAGTGTAGAACTGAAGTAAAAGTGCAGTTACTTTACACTGCTGCCCATTACTAAGAATTATGGAAAAACCCCTTCTAGCTGAGATTAAACTAAACAGAGGTCAGTGGGAAACTAGATTTGAATTCACTGTTAATTAACTTCACCAGTTAGGAACAAAATGTGATTTTTTGACACACTGACTACGTCGCTGTTTCTGTGAGTTCTGTACAGGAATATGTATTTATTAAGTTCTAAGATGTTTTGTCTTCATTAAACACTTTTGGAAACTACTCATCCTAAAAGGCCTGTCCTCAGCCACTTTAGAGCTACAAATGAAAATAAAATAAAAAGTATTTTAAAATTGCTCCCATGATTTTGATAAATGGCTTTAGCACTGTTTGGTACTATTGAGAGCTACATGTGAACCATGACTGCATGGTGGCAAGAGCAAAGTATCACAACATATTCAACAGTGCCCGAGTGAGATATGGGAAGAGATCTGTTTACATAATGCAAAGCACTCCATATATGTGGTACGGGTTTGGGGTCTTTCCAACTACACTCTCAATCATCACCTTGGCGTTGCATACTGCTGGTCTATGAGTTTTGGCCTTTTCTACACACGTATCATTAGTCCCCAGATATTTTAGGCCATTTTAGTGTAGTGTTGTAAGAGGGGCTTACCTTTTCATTTTGGTTGTCAAAGTTGCAACTGGCTCGCTGCCTCTAACACATTAATCTTGTTTTATGTAGTTTATTCTTTTTATTTCCTTTATTTTATTTTGTTTTGTATTTTTTTGGTCAGTTTCTCATGTATCCATATGTGGCTGCTTATTCTGGTTTCATGTTTGTTTTGTTAATTTTTTCTTTCTTTTGTGTTGCTGTTATTTCAACTTTAAGTGGTTTGTCATTTACTAGAGGCAGGAGGCCCAGGTTCCAATAATTTAATTTTGTTCCCTTTGTGTCGTAGAAGCTGACAACCTAACGTGGTGGGTATTGGTGTCTCACAGTGGTGGTGTCCCCGTCCTGTGTGCTGTGTTGTCGACCCCTGGTGTGATCCTCCGTGTGTGTGTGTGTGTGTGTGTGTGTGGGTGGGTGATTAGGTGTGTGCACGTGTGATTGGGGTGAAATGGGGTAAAACCAGGTCAGAATGCACTCTTTGTCCAAGTGCACACACACCAGCTTGGGATACATGTTTACCTGTTTAACAGCAAACCGTTACATTGTATAGCGTGGCTAAGTTGTAGAATCAATATTGATTAGATAAAGCTGATACAAGCTTAAAGTGAGAATTTTGCTTTAGCTGTGCTCTTGATTTTATGGGGGACAACTAGACAAGCTGGTGGAAGAGTTCTTATTTTAAAGTGATCACAAAGACATGCTCTGAATCAGACAAGACAAAGACAAACCTTAGTATTGAGGTTAATTTGCCACTGGCATGAGGTGAAACGTCCATATCATTACATCTGGAGTCTTAAATTACATTGTAGTCATTCCTCCTGCAAATGAGGTTTGGATCTTAGATTAATCCCTAGAGACTTGGAATCGGGGTGACTGAGCTCCATGACATTTATCAATGTCCATTACTCACACCACAGTGCAGTAAAGGGTAGGGGAAAGGGTAGTTGGCAAGATAAGCATCAGCTGGAGAGAAATGAGAGAGGAGGATCAAGAAAAAAGAACTGATGGACTTTTCCTCAGATGCCCCCAGGGAACACATAATCTCATCTACACAGACGCCCTGTCAGATTACTCAATGTGTCTTAAAGGATATTCCACATAAATTCACAGTGTTAAAGTGAAACTCTCGCCAAAATGCAACCTAGGCTTTATTTGTAATTGAATATGAGACCAAACTATCCTCTCTGTTTGTGTTTGAGGTCATTGAAAGCTTCAAAGAATAGAAATGTAATCCATGAAATTATTCATCTGCACTGTCTGAGATGGTTGAAATAAATCTATAGACTATTATTATTCTTAGTAGTTGTATGCTACACATACTGTATGTTTGTCCAGTATAGTCCGGATACAGCATTGGTGCTTTCACAGCCTCCAAGATCTACTGAGATAAGTATGGAAATAGAGGAAACAGTACCGAGGTGGGTGGGTGCTTTGGTGGATGGATGGAGAGCTTTTGGTTAGATAGCTGTGTTGGGATCCTCACTACATGGTTCTGACAAATGAGTGGCCTGT
This sequence comes from Acanthopagrus latus, assembly GCF_904848185.1. Classification (NCBI taxonomy): domain Eukaryota; kingdom Metazoa; phylum Chordata; class Actinopteri; order Spariformes; family Sparidae; genus Acanthopagrus; species Acanthopagrus latus. Next base: position 2,549,903 of record NC_051059.1, read on the forward strand.
GTGTCGATCAGAGTTAAATGTGGCCTCCTTGCACAAACAAAGCCTGGAAAGCAAAGTGCAGTGACCCTAATGTCCAGTGGGGTGGCGCCTGATTGCCACAGTCCCCTCAGGTTTGAAATCTCCCATCTCCTAATGTCCGAGAGCACATCTGAACACATCATCATTTCCACAGTGACCGTATACAAGGAAAATCTAATGACAGCTGCACTCCAGTTTCAAAGTAGTCCCATTGTTGCTGGAAGCATCGGCTTTTGTCTGCACAATTGTTACTAAAAGGGAGCACACGAATGTTTGGAGTGCTGGACGAGCCAAAACTGCGCCGTGTTTACCACGTTCCAGAGAAAACGCTGCACAACCAGCCTCTCTCATGCCTTTAGAAGACATTGCCCTCAGAAAACGCTTTGACCTGTTTCTTTACCCACACTGATGCTGCAACACCTTTAATCCATGCTGAGAAAGCGAGCTGTGTTAAAGAAGACACGCACTACAAGTGAGCCTTAATTAGTGTCTGGGCAGATACTAGACATTAGCATGTACTGTATGCTTTTCAGCTACATTGATTGTGAGTTTTTGGACTGCAGATATTTGCTGTGAGTTTTACGCTGTTTATATGTCGTTTGTTGCTTGTTTGTCTTTCGTTCTTCGCAAGTTGATTTGAGCCTCTTCACACTGTGGAGCTAAAGTATTAGCTTTGCTGCTGTATGAGCGTACAATAAGCCGCATTTCTTTCAGGACCAGCTGAAGGTGATTCAAGCCTGAGTTTGGCCGCTGTGTGACAGCAAGGCGAGTATTGTGTCTCCACAGCTGTTCCTCCCTCTTTGCTGTGCTTTAAACACTGGCTCTCTTTGTCCCTCTCTCTCCCTACTAACCCATATACATACACACAATTGTTCTAGTGACACAAACATGTAATAAGATGTAGGAAGACATCAGGTTAATGATCTCGCTATAACATTAGATACGGTTGCCACATGGAATAACATAGAACATAACATAGAACATAGAACAGCTACCTTTGTGGACCACTGTCTTGTGTGTATTCAAAAGTTCATATTCATAATTCATAGTTTAGCTGCTATAGTTGAATGATGGTACTCAAATTCAAATCATAAGGGCCACAAAGATTTTTTTCAATGACTCAAAGGTCCATGTATTGAGGTCGGTCAGGCCACATGTAATAATATTGTATAAAACATTTTAGCAGTGAACTTGGAACACACCATTTTCATGCAATCTCGACTCCTACAGCCGGCAAAATCTCAAAATGCGACCTGCTCCAAAAAAGAAAGGGAAAGTTAAAAATTGCGCTCGCAGCAGTAAGTGACCCAGCTGTCTGTGTATCGTTGGCATGGAGACAAGTCCCGGCATAGACATGCTGACCCAACCAAAACAAATGGTGAAGGAATAATAGTTTGGGGGCCACAAATAGGAGGCCGGTGGGCCGGATGCAGCCCGGGGGCCGCCTGTTGAGGACCACTGCTCTAGTTATTGCTCCCTGATCCCAGGGTGGTGCCCCGTTTTAATGATTTGACTATTACATTGAATTAATTTTGATTAATTTAAGGTAATAATTACTATGAATAATTGTTCTTTTCTGATAACAACACTTGCCCTAACATCAATCCCAACAGCTAGGAGGGGGAAATGGATTTAATGCTAATGGCTTAATATGCAGATAAACAGAGAGGAGACAGTTTGATCTGGTCTGTTCTTGCTATGAACTTACCAACCTCTGCAGCCATCACAGTGATGTTGTGCCATGCCGTCCCCTCCCGGTCCAGAACCTGTGTAGTCCTGATGATGCCACTGTTCACACCGATAGTGAAATACAGGGGTCTTTCCTCCTCATTTTCTATGAAGTACCTGTGATGCAGAATGACATTCAATTTAAAGAGGAAGCACAGCCAATGAGTCGCCAATATAATATAAGAGACCGTGCCACATGATGATGCCTGCGCATTTACTGAGAGTACAGTTAGTATCATGGTCAATGTATTGATGTGTTTTTCTCCATTACAGAGTTTGTTCTTATGGAGAGTTAGTGTAATAGAGTATGCATTCAGATTTTAATATTCCTCTACATTCCTTTGGTTTGACATTCTAATTCATTACACAACTGATTCTCAACTTCAAACCTAGCCAACAATCTAAATCTAAATAATGTATGGGGATCATAAAAATCACCTCCAAAAACATATTACCATAACTATGTATTTTTACATATTTTTTAATGGGTAACTCCACCAACCTTACAGTGTCATACATTTATTAGGGAGTACTACTGCATATGTGAAAAAAGTACAGGCTATGCCTTTTGTGGCTCCACAGGAACCTGCATGTTTGTTTATTGTGGGTTATTGTGGGTTGTTTATTGTGAGGCTCCAGGTTTTGTAAAGCAGTCCACTGGTCCAACATTGCACTCAAATAACGCTGTTGTACAGTTTGCAAGGAAATGATCAAATACAGCAGAACCAGAGATCACTTTTTTACTGTACATATTATTCTTATATTTCAAAATTTGTCAACTTACCCACAATGCAACTCAGACAATGAGTGACATCACTGGAAGCAATTATCACATTTTTTTAATTGACTGATGTGTTTTTTTCAGGGCTGGTATAGATACCAATTAGTATAATAATAATATAAGTATAAGTAATTATAAGTACTACAGGAGACAGGTAAATGATATTTGGATACATATTTATGATGAAAATTAAAATCTCAGTATTATAATTTAGAGTAACCAATTTAACTAAGAACACTTTAGGTAAGGCAAGGCAAGTTTATTTGCATAGCACAATTCAGACACAAGGCAACTCAAAGTTCTTTACAGGAGCACACAAATTACATTAAAAGACATAAAAATTGCATTAAAAAGACATTAAAGATTGCATTTAAAAACAAGCACAAAATATAAATAATAACTGGTTAATGCTGGCCCTGATAATCAGCACTAAAAAGCCCTTTTTTCACCCACTTCAAATATTCATAAATATTTGAAGCAAATTAAAAGAAGTGCATTGAATCAGGGAAAAAAAAAAAAAAAAAAAAACATTTGAGATTTCCATTTCATCAATGATAAAATTGAGTTGGGCACAAGATGCCTTCTTTTTTACTGAAAAGTTTTTTCTCATTGTATTTGCCAGGCTCCCCCTCTGTCCTGCAGCCTGGGCAGCAGTGCTCGCACTGCTCACACACAGTGGAAGTGCTCTGACTGGCAGCTCAGTGGTTTTAGAGTAAACTCTGACTGTGTTCAGCAGGTGTGTCCTGTGTTGTGTGGAACTAACAGGTGATGAAGACTCAGATGACACTCTCTATGAAGGAGTAATGTCCGAAGAATGTTGTTATTTATCCCAAAAATGTTGAGCCCTGGAGATACTGCCTCTGCTGGCATCTCCTGAGGATCTCCTCATGAGGAGATGAGGTTAAGGATTAAGTTTGGCTGGGAGTGAGGGGTTAATTATGCCCCTGGAGCAATAATAATGTTTCATATAGCTGATCACATAATGCCAAGTGAGACATGGGTATCTAAATTAGGGCTGTCAACAAATATTCTAAATTCGAACATATGTTTTCGAATATTTAAAAAAAACGGAGATTCAATTGTGAAAATTAATATTCGACTGTGGAAAAAACCACATCAGCGGCTGCTTTGCAAGTGGGCGCACAGCATGACGGGTCAGGGACAGGTCACAGGAGTCGGACTTGCACAGCGTCACTCATTGCTGAAAGTGAGACACAACAAAAGCTGTGGCAGATGCAGATGGCAGAGAGAAAAAACGAAATGGCAGAAAGTTCAGAGCCCAACTCAGCAGCAGAGTGAGGGGTTTGGACTCCAAGCAACCTAAAAAGCCCCATTTGGTCAGTAGATGGCAAAAATGCGGAGCCTGGAGATAAATGCATGCAATGCAATGCATGTAAGCTGTGTATGCTACAGTTAGCTTAGAATTCCACCACTAGCAACATGAGGGCACATCTCCAACTCCAACTAAACAGCCATGTCTCGACTCATATTTTTCACCGCCCGCCACAAGCTCTTTTTCTGCAGCAGGACAAGAGGCGTGCACAAAGAAACTTGCTTCGTTCATATGCAAGGACATGAGGCCAATCAGTATCGTTGATGGCATGGGATTCAGAGAGTTTTGTCAAGAATTGGAACCAAGGTACCCTATCCCGAAAATACTTATACAAGAAGCTATGTCTCGTTGTATTTGTTTGCCCTCCTGTTATTGACATAATGTGCAAATATAGATATTCGAATGGTTCAAACCTGTGGGTTTTTTTTAGAGCAAATATTCAAACGTCATTTTGGAGCAATTTTGACAGCCCTAAATAAGAAAATTGTAGTATTTTCAGGGAAGTTGGGCTGTAAATGTTAACTTGCCCTGCTGAAGCCAGAGAGCATGACACAGCTTTGACCAAACTTCAATGACTCTTTTCTTGTAGGACACTTTTACACCAAACACAACACATTAAAAACACGTATGTACACATCACATCATTGACTATTTTCCTTACCTGACAGCGCTGTTGGTGCTATCAGGGTCCATGGCAGTTACAGTGCCAACCTGGGTGCCAACAGGTGAGTTTTCATACACGTCCATGATGTAGTAGTCCATGGAGAAGACTGGAGGCTCATCCACATCACCCACAATAACTCGCAGTGATGTGGAATCCTTAAATGGTCCCAGGTGGGAGAAGTGTGAGTCTGGGTAAGTGTTGGAGCCCTCGATGTTGAGTGTGTGAACTTTTCTCTTCTCATAATTCAGAGGCTGGGGGCAATACAGAAATTACAATTATTATCTTACCAAGGACATGTTTCAAAGATGGGTTATCAGTTATACTGTTATCATGTGTAATGGTTTGATCAATCTATAATCAAAAATCAAAGCCCACAAAGGACATATGTGCTCAAAACACACATACCCCTGAATGCATTTCTTAAACTCAAACACAGTGGCAAATAATGGCAGAGCAGATGAATAAAACACACTATTTCAATAAATTCAACCACACCACAAATTAAAATGAGAAAATAGTTATATTAGAAACAAAAGAAGGATACCAAAGTTAGGTTCCCGGTAATCACTGTCAGTTCACTCCAGTTCAGTTCATTCAACAAAAAATACTTCACTTTGGGATCCCAGTGATTTGTTTGTTGTCAGGTCTCCAGAGACTGTTTACTTTGAATGAATTATTTCATTCCAAAGCCGAATGTTCATATTCCAACAGGACAATGAAGCTAAGCACACAGCCAATACAAGAGTTCAATCTATTTGAACATGTCTGGAGAGACCTTAAAATGGCAGTTCACAAACAGTCCCCATCCAACCTGACAGAGCTTGAGAGGATCTGCGGAGTGGAATGGCAGAAAATCCCCAAATCCAGGTGTGCAGAGCTTGACACATTTCACAGCAGAGGAAAACCCACAAAGTGTGTTTTTTAAATGCTAATTGACCATGGCATGGACATGGAAAGCATTGATGAATGAAAATTCACGGAGGTAAGTGCAGCACTGTAATGACTGAGTAGCCTTCTCACTCAAACAGTGGAAATCCTCCTACCATTCAGCACAACCTGTCTGTGAGTGTAGCTTCTCAGTTCTGGTTCAGCTGAAGACAGAACACAGAAGCAGACATTTGTCTGCTATCATTCCACACTTTGAGACTCTTGTCAGGAGCAAAAACATCCTCAGTTCTCTCACTAACTCCTCCAAACTTAGGTCTATGATGTCAGTGTTAAACCTGCTGTCAGGTTGAAGTGAGTGATGTCAGTGTTACACCTGCTGTGAGTGCTGCTTAATTTTTCGTATTTACCTACTGATAAGGTGATCAGAAGAAAAAATAATTCTGTATACTTCTTTTTGAAATGCACTTTTTGTTTGTGGATAAAAACTGCTGCTGAAGAGTTGGTTCCATAGTGCAGTGTTAGATGTCATAGTTGCACTTTTCAATTTATTTTGTATTTATGTTTTATTGCTTGAATAAGTGACTAAATAGTTTTAATAATACAGTAACTGAGGTGTTATGTACATCACATAAATTTGAGAAGTTGAATATTTTCCTTCATTTGGGTCACCGTTTGTCATTAACGGTCCCATATTATACTGTTTTCAGTATTTCATTCAGCACTGTTTTCGATATGAGCTCCGTCTGTTGACGCCTACCTTTCCTGCTAGACACCCCTCTTAGGGAGATGCTGCTTGCGCTAGTGGTATCATGCGCTGGTTCAACCTAACCAGTTTGACCCAGAATCAGACCTAGAAGGAGAGGTTCCTGAAGAAGTACAGACTCTGCAGCTGCAGCAGGACGTTTCAGAATCAGGGTTCTACCCAGAAATTTTTAGTGTAGCGGCGCACCGTTATCCGATGGCGGGGGGGATGGTCGCTATTGTCGGACGGGGGGTGGGGGCGGCATAGAATGATGCTCGTCACCCTCAGCCGCTAACACTGAAAATTGGTATAGTGGCGCTGAGCTAGCAGTATAGCGGCGCTGCGCCACCATTCCATTGTCTGGGGAGAACCCTGAGAATGGTTAGTGTGTCTGAATAATGTTAGTTTGTTCTATGTGTTGTTACAGTTACTACCATGTAGCTAATGGCTAAAAGCTATTGAAAGCTGTGTTTGTCTCCAACAAAGTTTCCAAACTCTTGGACACTGTTTGCATCGTCTCTGTCTCCAGCCTGCACATGTTTCCAGACTTTTTACTGTGACAACCAAGCTCCATCGTGATATTATTAACGTTAAATTTGCTTGTGGCTCGGGTGCAGTTGCTGGGTCCGTTATGGGTGGGACTGATCCTTTTCCGAGGGTCAGTGTGGAGGCAGAGCCAGCTTTGTACTGACCCTTGTTACTGAAGCAGTCCGATGTGAAGTGATTAGCTTACATATCATAATAAACTACAACCGGCACGTTGTCATTAAAAATAAAACGCAACCACTGTCTCTTCTGTTGTTCTGTAGCTGGGACAGAATATATTGTGTTGATTTTTACATCCAACAACAGAGCAATTTGCATGTCTAACTCCGAGTGACAACATTCCGAACACTGCTATCTTACCACTGGACACACCGAAATTAACCTCAGGGATGAACGCCGAGAGGGGAGTCTGAACAGCCTGTAGGAGTGCCGTTTTACCAGTGGGTGGGCTGCAGAGACCATGCAGGAATCGTTTATTTTCCTCATTCTGGGAGTTGGGAGGCTCAGAGAGGACCAGCTTATATATGTAGAGACCAGAGAAAATGTGTTTTTCGTAATATGGGACCTTTGAGGGGTGATGGTGGATCCAAAAGCCAGACCAGTTGAGAACCACTGGTCTAGATGAAACAATGGTATGATTATCTTCCATAATGTGATTAATTCATGACCAACCTAATATTACGCCAATGTTTATGTCTGCAAACCACAGATATGTTGAAAGTTTACAGTATTTAGGTAAAATTTTTGATCTTCAACTTCACAACACTGTGCCAATGGTCTGGTTAGGTTGGGGCAAAAAAACGACTTGGATAGGGTTGGGAAAGGATTTGTTAACTTGAAAATACCTGTTTAAAGTCTGTGTAAAGCAATTTCAGCCATTTTCTTCTAAACACATTAAAAAGGTCATACATGCATTTCTTTAAAACATGTAAAAAGCATTCAGCCATTTAGAATTTAATTTTGGAGCTAGGCTCACGAACTGTGTTTCAGGATTACTGAGTTCAGGATTTAATGGGCGGGTCAGAAAATCATGCAAAAGATTTGCTTAAACCCAATTCTGCTGCGGAAGCCGTATACATACACTTAGCACATTAACTTCAATGTTTTTTCTGCTGGCTCTGGAGTCTTGGATAGCATCTCTTAGAATAGTTTGCAGCTAGCTAACCAGTCAACCAGTCAGCTAAACCGTCATGTCTCCTCCACATCACTCCTGCATCTTTCCTGGATGCCACAGTGTGCAGAGTAATGACACCGTTAGCTTGTTTAAGGTTCCTAAGGATGACAACGTAAGGAAACGGTGGATCGATTTTGTCAAAAGGAGCTACCGTGGAGAGTTAAAAATCACCACCAACACCTGTCTCTGCAGTGTCTGCTTAGTTATATATAGTTAACTACAGCGACTGTCACCAGGTAAAGTCTGGATATCTGAAGAGTCTGTTGACGCTGGTCAGTGGGGCCGAACCGACCCTCTCCGTCCCGGCTTGCATCCTCCCGTCTCACCGACAACAGGTGCTCGCATCCCCGCCACCGGCCAGACTTTAGATCCTCTGCGCTGACCCAAACTGGACATTTCCCAGGTTGGGTCAGCACTTGATCAAGCATTTATGTGTGTGTGTGTGTGTGTGTGTGTGTGTGTGTGTGTGTGTGTGTTTTTGTAATAACTCAAAATAATGACGGTACTTCCAGCTACAAAACGCTCATCTCTCTCCTCCCTCCATGTTGTTTGTGCCGCTGCATGGTTTTACACGTGAGTGAGTGTCCTCGTGCAGAAAACGTGACTTCTTGCGCACGTGACATCACTCCCCTAGATGCAAGAAGAAAAGCTAAAATAAATATTTTTACTGAGGAAAATGACGAAAATAATAGTAATGCACAGTGGTTTGAATAAGTAATTTTAATCTGATTAGTGGTTTGGAAATATTACCATGTTAGATTACTCCTCACTGAAAAAAGTGGTCAGAATAGAGTAACGCATTACCGGAATCACTGATTGTGTAGTGTAAGTGCAACATGGACCTTGAGAATGTCCGTTATAACAGCCCACGTATTGAAAAAATGTCGGGTTTAAATCGGGCTCAGGCTCATAATTACAGTTAATGTGCTGGGCCAGGCGGCTCGGACACAATTGACACCTTCATTTCGGAATTAATTTGGAACAGAAAAACCCAAGGATGCACAAGGAATTTTTACAGACGCCAAAGGCATTGTGGGAATGGATCGTTCAAATCTGAAGTTCTATTATTGGGCATCAAATTGTGGAATGATACAGCCCTGGCTACAATTTGATTTACACAACTTCCCACCTGTATGACCGAAACTGAAAGCAGAGTCATGTTAGCTAGTGTCACTGTTTATGTTTGTTAATTCTCCTATTAAGAGCCTTTCTTCCAGCTACACGAAAAAATGTAATGGTTGAAATGTCCCTGAAAATATTGAACCAGTTTAGGCAGTTTTGGTCGCCAGATATACTCAACATTAGCTCCAATAGCCACTACCTGTCTTAAGCCATTACCTGCATTGAAAGGGGATGATTTTATGTTCAGATTCATTCCTTACATTTAGACTCCTTAAACTCCATTAAATCACTTGGGGAGTTGGATCTTGGAGAAAACATTTCTGAGGAACTCTGGGAGGATGCTCTTGATATTATACACAAGCCATCTGTCTGCGCAAACCACAGACTGATACAGTACAACATTCTACATTGCCCCTTCTCATAAAGGTTAGGCTCTCAAAAATCTATAAAGATGTAGATTCAACATGTGACAGTCGTCACCATGCACTGGTGAGCCATGTACATATATTCTGGTTTTACCCTTTTTTACAATCCTACTGGGAGGAAACTCTTCAGATCATTATCAAAGGCTACAGGAACATTGATTGAACCTAATTCCACCTACAGTATCTCTCTCCTCCCAGGGGGTGGCCAGATGGCTGATATTGCGGAAGTGGAAATCAGAATTCCACATGCTGTGGACAAGAGATGTCCTTAATTTTGCCAAAATGGAAAGAATAAGGTGCATTGACTGATGGTTCTCTCTTTAGTCTCTTTCTTTTCCTGTACTAATAAGACATAACATGAAGTGGACCATTCAAGTATATTAATATTAATATAACATTTTATATTCATTTATTGACTTATTTAGGATCTGTTTCGTCTTCCATCTTAGCTTTGTTTAGTTTTGCTCCCTATTGCCCAAACCCTTGTTATATCATTATCGTACTGATCAAATTGTGTTCGTGTTTTGTTCTTCTATCATACAATCCCTAATGGGCCCTGTACATTCATATAATAAATAACTTGTATCCATATTTTATTGACAGTAGTTCCCCATTTATAAGAGATTGTTGAGCCTCTTTAAATCATAGTGTTTTGATTTTCTGGCTCCTTAATTTATTCTAAAAAAAACCCTCAATCATCTTTCTGTGTGCAATAAGAAAGAGTGGCTGTGGCTGAGGAGGTAGAGCAGGTCATCCACTTATCACGTGTGCCAGTTTGATATCCAGCTGCTGCTGCTGTCCACATGTTGAAGTGTCCTTGGGCAAGGCAGCACCTTGCATGGTATCTCACTGTCAACAGTGTGTGTTTGTGTGTGATGTACATGTTTGGATGCAGTTGCTATGTAAATGCAGACATTTATAATTAGGTTAGGTAAAACCTAATAGGTTTTGAAATTTGACCTCATGTCAGTGCTTTGGCCTTGAGAATCATCAGCTCTCAATGGCCACCTCAAAACAGACTGATGGAAATGAATGTCTAGGAACACCACTTGTCTTTACAAGTTTTTATAACTCATTCGGCATCCGCAGAATGCAAAGTCTTACAACAGGCCGGCAAAGCAAATGTTAACTGTGGAAAAACAAATAAATGAAAAACAATTCTGGACTCCCCTTTGTGTTGGGAGCTTTCCTCTGTGCTCAATTTTTTTAGTGCCTGAAGAAGAACCACAAAGAAAATCAAAACCACTTTTCACTCGAAAAAAACAAAACAGTAATGCTCACTCCTGCTGAGAGTGGGTTCCCCTGTTATAGTTATAGTTCAAATGCTGCAGAGGCAAATCAGACACACTTGACCATCTCAAAGAATTTCATCCCAGCTGAAGCTGGGAGACTGGCCACACATACTCGATTTGATCCAATTGCATTTCCTATACAGTTAATTTCAGTATGTTTGAAAGGAAGAAGAAAACTGTTCAAACTGTGAAGGCACAGAGCAATTATGTAGCCCCTTGCACCTGGTAAAACTGGTGCTGTGCTTTCAATATGAGAACTCAACGGTGGTCCATTCCATTTACCTCTTAAGCAGAATGTAATTTCATTGAGTCCTTTTACTGCTTTGGACAGTACATCACTTTTTTTTGCGTCAACAAAGGAAAAATTATTAATTAATGATCTCTTATTCATACCTGCCTGAGGGAAATGATTCCCTCCCTGCGATCAGTATCAGTAGTGATGGTGAAGATAGCAGCTGCATCTGCATTAGTGATGCTATAGGTCATCTCTGCGTTCTGCCCTTCATCTTCATCGTTGGCTCTGATCCGACCAACTGCCTTCCCTACTGGAGCCAGCTCTGGTACGTACAGCTGGTAGCTCTCTGCAACAGCAACACAACATTTTTTTTAATCATTATTCCTTTTAAGTCCATATAGTTAATTCCATTAGATCAACCAGAGAGTCATGTCATACTCAGCACTCTCCTGAAATATGAAGTTATATATAAGTTGTATTTGCTTTTCACTTCTACGCTGCAACTTTGTATTTCTTCTTCGAATGTGCAAACCTTACTGCAGATGTTTCAGTTTAGAGGTTACTCAGCCTATGCTCTTCAAGTTCATTCAAATGTGTGCAAATAGTCCTGAATTCAAACACTGTTTTTGGACCTGTGTTGCTGGTGATACCTTCGCAGGACAACATTTGTTGAAGGATGAACTTGCATGCAAGGCAAGGAGAGGCATTTTTTCATGTAACACATGCAACTTGATGTTTGCTTTCGAAAGTGGACACATTTGACTGATCTTCAATAGTAGTTTGTTAAACAAAATCCCAACTAAATTTCTTAAAGAAATAATCAAAAAAAGAAAAAGGTTTGATTAAAAATCATGGAAGACGCAGCACTCTCTGATGTAACTTTGTCCTGAGTGGCGTACTTTTTTAATGTTAAAAAGGACTCCATTAATTTTCATTACTGTGCAGATGATACTCAGTTATACTTATCCATTAAGCAAGATGACACTAATCAGTTTGTTGAACGTAAGGGATGTCTTAATGACATTAAAACCTCTACTGCCTGCAATTTTCTGCAACTGAACTCAGACAAAACAGAAGTACTAGTGCTGGGACCATAACATCTAAAGGACACATTATAGCTAATATAATATGAACTCATATTAACTCACATAAAACAAATTATAAGGACTGTGTTTCCACTTAAAGCACAATGCAAATTCAGGAACATCCTGTCTCAAAAAGATGCCCAGGGCTGGATTATTGAAATTGCCTTTTATCAAGCTGCCCCAATAATTCTCCAGCCATTCTTCCAGCTGATCCAGAATGCCTCTGAATGGGTACTGACAAGAATTATTATTAGAGATCATTTTCTCCCATATTAGCCTCTCTGCACTGGCTTCCTGTAATACTCCAGAATAGAATTTTAAATCCTCCTCCTCACATACAAAGCCCTTAAAGGCCAGGCACCGGCATAGCTTAAAGAGCTTATAGTACCCTAGAACCCCACTCTAACATGCTCTCAGGATGCAGTGGTTCCTATTGTCTCCAAATGTAGAATAATAGAGAGAGCCTCCAGAACCATGGGCAGCCACCCTCTCTACGTTTAAGAGTAGGCTTAGAACTGTCCTTTTCGATAAAGCTTATAGTTAGAGCCTGCACAGGCCCTTGGCTATGCTGTCATAAGCTTAGACTGTGGGGGAATTTCCCATGATGCACTGAGCTCCTCTCTCTTTCTCTGTATCTCTACACATTCATGTCTCATTAATGCATAACTTGGCCTCATCCAAGAGTCTTTGTGCTCTCTAGCCTTGCAGGTCCCCATGGATCCCATGGTCATCAGGTAACTATATCTACAACCGAACTGTTGTCCTCCTAAAAACCACCACCTGATGGTCTGAAAGGTCTGACTCGTCTGTAAGCAAGTCAGAAGTATGCTCTTCAGCCAAACCATTTCCTGCTCTCCGACTTTAAGTGAGCTGAGCCTTCCCATTGTGTGGGTAACTCAGCAAAGAAAGAGTCATAGTAGTCTGGTAGCGATTAATGCATGAACCAGTTTCTCAAATAGCTTGAGCTTGATCAATTGTCAATTGACATTAAAACTGATAACAAGCTGTTTCAATTATACTAACATGACTTCCGAAGTTAACAGCATTAGACCAGTGCCTGATTTGATAACTTTATTTAGGAGGCTGGGACTATCAGTGAAGATATAATATCATACAAATAATATCAAAATGAAACATTCTGATGGAGGTAAAACAAGATTTTTTTTAAAGATGTACATGATACATTGATATCAGATGTACATGATACATTTTAAAAATGAATAAAAAAAAAATGATGTACATGATACATTTTAAAAATGAATAAATCCCTTCTTCACGTAATAAGTTTACCTTGCACTGTTACCATTCATTTCCCAGTTGTACAATGTTTGTATGCACTGAACGTTTGATTGGGTTAGGGTTGATTGTTTTTTCTCACCACATATATTTCTCTATGTTTCTCTGTCTTTGTTTGACTCTTCCATCAAAAGGGGTATCAGATCAGAGGAGCTTTTATTGACAATGGCTTCCCACCTGTCTCTGAAGTCTGTTTTGTTATCTCCACCAGTGTGTAATCCTTAGACCTCTGGGAATGAATCGTGACAAAAAGGGAACATTAATTGATACTAGTTGATGTAGTAATAAACATTAACTAATGATCACTTAATAGTTAACTAATGTGTCACGTTCTCATTTACTAATGGTGTTCATCTTAATTCATGTGTTAATGCATTATTCCATAGTTTATTGATGACAACAAATATAACAAGGACACATTAATTAAACCAATTAATTGATTAATAACCATTAACTTGCAGTCAATAAATAGTCAACTGATGTCTAAGGACAGATTGATAGACAGGTAGGCTCTCCATACAATATTTTCAGGCCATAAAAACAGATTGGAAGAAGTTATTTAACATCTGTCCGATGGCACAGACCGCGGATATTCGTCTTTTTTTCCCAAACCATTTGGTATTTTTACTGCTGCCTGGATGTACCAACCCCAGCCTACCTTTACCTACCTCTAACAATTGATTAAGAAATAAGAGCTCTGCTATTAGCATTCTGTATTAATAATCAGATGTGTAATGATTGCTGTCATGATAGCAATGAAGCTCAAATGAAGAAGCAGTTACAGTATCAAATTAAGAGATCAATCAGACAAAAGTAATATCTGAAGTTGGGTAATTGTCAATATTTCACAATGAGTTTGCAAAAAAAAGTGGAACAATAGCTGATCAGTATGTCATCATGCTAGCAGAAGTGGCTGCATGGCCTTATAAGGAAGTAAGCAAAGTCGCCCTCTAAAGCAATTGATGCCAGCTGAGAGAGTATGCAAGACAAACTACAAGACAGAGTATGTGAGCAACCTATCATCATAGAATGGATAAGAGATTTGCAGTTTGATCCAAGGATAACAGAGCACAAGGATGATTAACCATTTTACCAACCAATTATGGATTATAATCTGGACATTGGGGGTTATCTTGTTCAGTCTGCTGGCATGGGGTTTGGATTTTGAAGACATTTGTGGACCTTGGGCAGGGTCCAGAATTATCTCAAGGACTGGTGCTTTCAGCAGGAAGGCCTATGTGTGCAAAATATTTTTAAAGGTTCTTAAAGGTTACTGTAGCCTAGCACCCAACCAAATGCACGGATCATTAACAGGCGTGCCTGGTGGCTGCATCTGACTCCAGGACTTTTCAAGCCAGGTGCCAAGCCAGAGGTAGCAGGGTAGAGGTTCGGACATAGGCAGTGAGAAGCTAGGCAAGTCTCCTCATTAACAGTTTAAGCAATCCCTATTGAAATTCCTTTTTAAAGTAACACCTTGTAGGTTTAGTGACCTAGCCCTTTATAACAGAGATCTGTTGCAGTACCTCCTGTACAGGGGTATCCTGAGAATCAAACAGGACTAACATGAATTCATTTTCAGTGGTTGCAATGGTTTTCCATGAAATGTACATACATACATACATATATATACATCCATACATATATATGTAGAGAGAGAGATAGAAGTGTATATATTTTTTGTGGGATATTTTGTGGATATTTTATGTGCTTATGTATGAGTCAAGATGAGACAAATTTAAATTAAAGTGTACATGTTAAATAAGTAGGTTAAGTTTAGTGATATAGCATTCCTTGACATGTTAACTAATTTAAGTAGCATAAAACTACATTAATGTTTGCCTGATGCTGTAATTGTAAAACACTGTGTGTGTGTGTGTGCGTGTGTGTGTGTGTGTGTGTGTGTGTGTGTGCGCATGCGTGTGTGATTGTGTGTGTGTGTGTGTGTGTGTGTGTGTGTGTGTGTGTGTGTGTGTGTGTTGAGATTATCAATCATATCATGTAGTGTGGGTACACATTCCATTCATCAGCAGGACCACATTGTCTCAGAATAGTCAGAACTGTCTTTGATATTAGGCCCACTGTAATATGAACCTGTAACGGAAGTTTGGTCACAGCTGTCTTACTTTAATATGAACTAGGCCAGTAAGGGCTGTCAAATGATGCTTTTTTCTGCTTTTTTTGTGATGTAACATATTTCAATCAACAACATAACATAATCCATTTCTAAGGAAACAAGTTCTCACTCCAGACTCATCTTCAATCTTTGACACTCTACTTACCCCTCGAGTGTGTCTTTGTACATGAAGGGCTCTGCAGGCAAGTTAGAAATAATAAGTAATATATGATGTCTGGTTCGTGTTTCAGTCATCATGGCTGTCTTTTCTTCAATGAGAACTGGAGGTAAGTAGTGTTCTACCTAATGTAAGCCTGAAGGGCTAGGATTGTTTTCCATTGCTTGGCAATACAGTCAGCAGCTCCGGGATATCATTAGCTGTTGTACTGGCGTAATGTTAATTGGGACAGCCCTGAAGGTTTCAGACTGGGTCTGTGAACCCCTCACAATAACAGAAAAACTGGACTGAGCAAGCTCTTCTCTCAGATTTCTCCTCCGGTTGTCAGGGGGGGCAAATCAGTATATATTCATTTGTGTATAAGTTGGATCACTTACTCTGTGAAAATTTTGGAGGGTTGTCATTGACATCGGTGAGGGTGATGTTGACAGTAGTGGATCCAGACAGTCCTCCAACAGAGCCCGCCATGTCTTTAGCCTGGATCACCACAGCATAATGGTCCCTGGACTCACGGTCCAAGTTTGACACCGCTGTACGAATGATACCTGAGGTACACATGATGAAACAAAAAAAATATTAGTATTAATGAAATACATGAAAATCAGTGCTGCTGATGTTCATTGGTTGAACTGACAGGATGTCTCAAAAGAACATATGGTTACGTTTAAGTGACAAAGCCCTGTCTGTGGTTGTTCCCAACATTAACTAAGTGGTCATTTTTGGAACCATTATGACTACGGGCCACTAAGTAGACAAGTAGACATTTTCACCTTCTCCGCCATTCTTTTTCTATCCTAAACAAATCATTCTAATTCAGTTATTGATCTTTCCCCACATTCATCACCAACTGTAGCGTTGGTGATTGCATTCACTTGTCTGTAGGCTTATTGATCTGTTGCATTGGAAGTGACTGGACCGTATTCAAACCACTAACATCAACAGATTAGGTTTGATTCCAGAGTTCATCTGACCACAGCTTTTAAAATCCATGTTTTTATCACAAGGACTAAGCCTGTACTTCAGTTTAAGTATTATTATTTTTTGGTGTCTGCTGATTTTATTTCAGATTCCTGTCAGGTCAAAAAAACACTTCTAATTAGTGAGTTGAACCTGTTTTGTATGATTTTGTTATTTATATTCTTAAGGTTTCAACCACTCAATAACTTCACTGAGTCAGATTATTAGTCGGATTTAAGTGGCTCTATGGAAACATAAGCATTATGTAAGCGAAGCCATGCGAGTCCCTTAACCACTATCCTCCTTTCAACAGTGACTAGACTTTACATTATGTTAATTTACCAATCCAGCTTCTAAGCATGTGTGTATGTAGCACTTTACCTGTCTCGACATAGGCAAAAACCCATGCAGTTTGGTTGTTTGCATTGATTGCGTTCTTTAAGTATTTCATCACATGACATTGCAATGAGTGCTATTCCAAACCAGCAATTGCTATTTTCTTTCTTAGGTCATAGAGCTGAGTCGAAGCTTGAAAGTATGTTGAGATTGCTGCCATTTCACATTAAACCTAACATTAACTATGATAGCTGACACCTAACATTACAGCTTGCTCTAACAGACCTCAGTCCAACCCACATAAGTTAAAAGTTAACTCTAACCCAGTCCAGTTAAACCAGGGTCAGTGTTGAGGCAAAGCCAGCTTTGTACTGACCCTCGTTACTGAAGCAGTCCGATGTGAAGTGGTTATCACACACATACAAGCTAACACAAACTGTAACCGGCACATTGCCATTAAAAATGAAACACAAAAATGAAACACAACCACCATCTCTTCTGTGGGACAGGATAAACGATTAGTCCTGGCCTGCACACCTGAATATACTCCACTCATGTTAGCCACACCGTCATATCCTTGTCCCCGGCACTTGCTCAGGTCAAATCCATTACTCCGTATGCTGTCCAGAATTTTCTTCTGTAGCTCACAGGCAGATGTGTCCACTGTTTCCTCGAAACCCAGAAAAGCCTCTTTTATCAGGATATCTTTGGCGCTGTTGTTTTCATCCGCCTGGATAGTCACATACCTATAAACCTGGCTCAGCTGGTCTCTTTTGGAAATATCTTGGGTGGTGTCCATAATAACAGAGAAAAACGGAGCACTGTTTATTTACTCTTGACTGTCGCACTGCACCAGTTTTTGCAATAATGTAGATTATTTTGTTTTGAATAGCAGGACTCAAGTATTTAACAGAACCTTGTGGTCGCTCAAGAAGTTCTTTCAGAACCGGATCAAAACGTGCTAAGAGATATATTATTCTGAGAAAGTTCCCGCTATTAGACTGTCCAATGATCTCCCTGTGTCCTGTAAAAGACAAGTTACAAGTGGCCAGAGTGATTGTAACATTGATAATACGCTCAAGTATCTGTCTCCAGTAATTGGCGGCATTTCTCACGTCTCTCTCCATGTTTGCGTCAATTCTCCCGTTTCTCTTCCACTGTTCATACATGACACACGCTCCGGTATCAATCTGAGATTCTGCATGTGAGTCAATCCTCGCAGATAAATGTTGCCAATCTCGTACTCCTTTGACCCACGCATCACTGTACAAAGGTGCCATTCGATATGCAAACAGCCAGCATGGCTCACAATAGGCACAGTCCAGTGTGGGCGAATAACACAGCCATGTTCGCAGGAGTCTGATACCTGCCTTGGTAGTGGTGGTGTAGTATGTGGTGGAGAAACACCTGTTTCCCTGTCTTTCATCTCTGGGGAATGGTTTGGTAGGCCTACATGAACCAGTTGCTATTATATAGCTTTTTGTCTTGGCATCGGGAGGCACAGTAATGTTGTGGAGTGCTCGATCTGTGGGCGGAATAACCCCTGCAACAGGTCCACTGGTGGGCACAGCCGAGTCCGCCGACTCCAACCTCTGAGGCTGCGGCGGTGGGAAAGTCTACTTCTGGCCGCCCGGAGAAGCAGGACGCGATGGTGGGGTCGATGCCGCTTCATTTATGGAGCTAGCTGGCAAGCTACCTCTGCCTCCGGTGGGACGCTAGATTTTGCCTGGGTTGCATGGGTTTGAGTAAAAAATTAGTCTAATTTGGTTATTTTGGCTTTAACCTCATCCTGCTCCTTTCTTTCCTTCCTCTTTTGCATGTTGCTTTTTGTTTAGGCTTGCTAAACATGATCTCATCAACTTTCATTCATTTGCTTTTGAAAGGAGAAACAACAGACGTCACGTCATCGCAACTCATCATGACTGACAGGCATCAAGGTAATTGGACAAATTACCAGCCACTCAGCGTTACCTTATCGCCCTGCCCCCAGCTATTTCAGTCACAAAAACAGGAGCCTGTGGCAATTCTAGACAGCTGTTTTTTTTTTTCCTTCCTTCATGGGCCCCTAGCGGCGTCTGGGCCCCGGTGCACCGCAAATACTTATGCTACTTATTCTTTCGGTCATGACCCAAAGTTCATGACCATAGGTGAGGGTAGGAACGTAGATTGACCAGTAAATTGAGAGCTTCCCCTTTCAGCTCAGCTCTCTCTTCACCACGGCAGACCGGTACAATGACCGCATTACTGCGGCCGCTGCACAGATCCGCCTGTCAATCTCACGCTCCATCCTTCCCTCACTCTTGAACAAGACCCCAAGATACTTGAACTCCTCCACTTGAGGCAAGAACTGTCCCCCAACCCGGAGTGAGCAAGCTACCTTTTTCCGGTTGAGGACTATGGCCTCAGAATTGGAGGTGCTGATTTTCATCCCAGCTGCTTCACACTCGGCTGCAAACCACCCCTGGACATGCTGGAGGTCCTGGTTTGACAAAGCCAACAAGACAACATCGTCCGCAAAAAGCAGAGATGGAATCCAGTGGTTCCCGAACCAGACCCCCTCCAGCCCCTGACTGCGCCCAGAAATTCTGTCCATAAAAATAATGAACAGAACCGGTGACAAAGGACAGCCCTGCCGGAGTCCAACATGCACCGGGAACAGGTCTGACTTACTGCCGGCAATGCGAACCAGGCTCCTGCTCCAGTTGTACAGGGACCATACAGCCCTTAGCAGAGGGCCTCCAACCCCGTACTCCCGGAGCACCTCCCACAGAATGCTGCGAGGGACACAGTCGCATGCCTTCTCCAAGTTCACAAAACACATGTGGACTGGTTGGGCAAACACCCATGAATCCTCGAGCACTCTGCGGAGGGAGGGTATAGAGCTGGTCCAGTGTTCCACGGCCAGGACGAAAACCGCATTGTTCCTCCTGAATCTGAGATTCGACTATCGGCCAAAGTCTCCTTTCCAGTACCCTGGAGTAGACTTTCCCAGTGAGGCTGAGGAGTGTGATCCCCTGATAGTTGGAACACACCCTCCGGTCCCCCTTTTTGAATAGAGGGACCACCACCCCAGTCTGCCAGTCCAGAGGCACTGTCCCCAACTGCCACACGATGCTGCAGAGACGTGTCAGCCAAGACAGCCCCACAACATCCAGAGACTTGAGGTACTCAGGGCGAATCTCATCCACCCCCGGTGCTTTGCCACTGAGGAGCTTCCCAACTACCTCAATGACTTTGGCTTGGGTGATGAATGAATCCACCACTGAGTCTCTAGACTCTGCTTCCTCTATGGAAGGCGTGTCAGTGGGATTGAGGAGATCCTCGAAGTATTCCTTCCACCGCCCGACGATATCCCCAGTCGAGGTCAACAGCTCCCCACCTCCATCGTAAACAGAGTTGGTGGAGGGCTGTTTCCCCTTCCTGAGGTGCCAGTTGGTTTGCCAGAATTTCCTCGAGGCTGACTGCTAGTCCTCCTCCATGACCTCCCTGAACTTTTCCCAGACCCGAGTTTTTGCTTCCGCGACCGCCCGTGCTGCCGCATGCTTGGCCTGCTGGTACTCAGGAATTCCCCGAGCCAACCATGCTCAATAAGACTCCTTCTTCAGCTTGACAACATCTACAAGTTGATGTCGTTATTTTTCTGCTGGTGCGAAAATTGTGGAGGGAGGGCGAGTTGAAGACGAGGTTTTCTGATTTTTTTTAGCTCCTCCCCACTCTGTCAGTTGGCTCCTCCACTCTGTGTCAACACTCCATCCCATACACACCAATGTAAAAATCTCAAAGTGGCTGAAACCTTACCAATGTTTGAACTGCGACTGTGTAAAATGTATGAATGCTGTGAAAAAGTTGAATTCATGTGAGAAAGTCATAATCTCTTTGAATGTTTCACAGTTTGAATAGAGTTTCTATCTGGAAGTGTGAATGACTAGAGGAGCTTTGAATGTGCTTGAAAAAGTGTGAAAACTGAGGACTTTTGAAGATTCCGTAGTCTGCTTGAATGGGAAAAAAGGGGCGAAAAACGTCAAATATTTCTGATATTATGAATGATACCAGTTAGAAAAATAGACACAATTGATTCCCAATTGAGATCTATATTTTGTTTGAATGGAGTGAATCTGTTGAAAAATGTTGGAAGAGTTAAGGGCCAGATTTTCTCACCCAGAGGATATACTAACAAAACAGAAAAACATGTTGTGAATGCCTCCTGCATTCACAACCAACTGCAACATAACTCATCATATCATAATGATGTTATGTCTCGAAACCTTACCTGAAGTAAGCATGTATATAAAGACAGAGACACCGTTCACTCTATTACAAGACACTGTACCATCAAAATGATTTTGGAGCTGTTCAAGATTACTTTGGCTGGATCAGAATCAGAATCAGAATTTCCTTTGTCTGGCAAACAGAGAAATTTCTTCTTGGTAAGAGTTCTCTTGACAAATCTTACAATTTAATGTTATTTCAATGTTTATTGAAAAGAAATATGAGCAAATCATGGATACAAGCAAAGACAGGTAATAAAACACTTTTATCTTCTGCACAGTTTGAGCTTCTGAGATTTCCGGTCTTCAACTTTGTACATCCCGTGCTAGTTTCCAATCAAGACAGTATAGTCAATTTCCAAACTTTTACTTTTTATGTTTACTTGGGTTGAGGTGTGCAATGACCATGACAAGTTCTCTCTGGTGATTCCCAGGAACCTAAAATTCTTTACTTGCTCCACCTTAGATTCTTGGTGAACAACAATATGTCTTTTTGCCTACATGTTTCAGCTCCTTAGTTTTGTTGATGCCGAGCAGTTGATTATCCTCTGCGCATCCCTCTGCAAGACTGTGATTTCCTTGAGATAGGAACTCTCATTGTTGTTTGAAATCTTGCCAAAGATGGCAATGTCGTCCACAAACTCCTAATAGCCATCACTCAGCACGGGGGCTCCAGCACTGAACACTAATGACTGAACAGGGCGATAGTCATTACTAGTAGACACAGCAGACTTTTTAGGTACAGGAAAGATGATGGGGATCATGAAGCAGGTGGGAACATCTGTGAGAGTGATATGTTAAAAATGTCAGAAATAACATCAGCTACCTGATGCTCACATATTTCTAGTACATGGCCAGCTATTTTATGTCACTTAGCACCATTTTTATATTGACTCTAAGCAGGATTCCTCCCACATTCATCGTGCAAAATGGCTGGTCCTCTTGAGTTACAGTAGACATTACATCTCACTATTAATTCCAAAAACATGGCCTCACATATAATGGGAGTTCTCCTGCTTTTGTAGTTTGTGAAAATCTACATCACCTGCAACATATTTTTGGATTTGTTTGTATTGAGGTGCTTCTCCACTCTCTGTTGATGTTATTATTATTTTTTTTTTTTGGATTTTTTTGTGCTTATTTTATTTCAAAAAAGGGACAATGCACATTAATTCATGTAAGCACCAAAGTGTTATCATGTAAATATGCCAGATTTAGTAATACAGGCCTTCTTGATTCCAGCATTGAGTCTTGCGCTCACCACTTTATATACTTCCTTGTCACCTGGCTGAATACCTCACTGGATAGAGTCCTCACCTCTCCATCATCAAGGCCTTCTGGTTGGGAAATGATTGAATTGTCTTTGTGATCACCACATCAACATCAACACATTTTCTAATATATATGATGTCACTGTTGATGTATATTCCTCAACATTGATGTTGTTATCCTGAGTGACAGCATCAGGAGTATTTGCTCATCTCTACATTCAAAAAATTCTTATGGTTTGATCTCTTTTATCAGCTGGGGGTAAGAAGGCAGAAGAAGTAGGGTAATATGGTGCAATGGACCAAAATGGGGATGCAAGACAGTTTTGTAGCTGCCAAGAATGTTCTTGTAAACATGGCCCAGGTAATTTCTTAAGCTGGTGGAGATCTGGTCATGCTAGTGGAATTTAGGTAAAACAGTTCTGATGTCAGTTTGATTAAAATAACTGCTATGACAAAAGTAGGTCAAATATGTCAAAGATATGACTGCTGACATGTGACAGCTGATGTCCTCATAGAGTTCCTTTAGTGCATTTCTTTGAATTTATATTTATCATCTGGTGGAATGTGAACAGAAGTACTACTGGTGAATTCTGTGGACAGGTAATATAGTCGACATCTCAAAATGTAATTTTACATTTGGTGAACAAGGTCCATCCACTTTGGCTTCTCTCATCTTATAAGAGCCTTGTGTTCTTTGGGCTTGTAACACAGTCTTCCATCAAATGCAATGATCTGGGATGCTGGGATGGGGCCAGGTCTCTAAAGTTGTGGGTTTATTAGTCAGTTTTCCTGTTGTTGAGGGGGTCTCAGTCCCATTTCATCCATTTAATTTTCCTTTAAATGCACACTAGCCAGGAGTGGACAGGGTCTAGAAATGGTGTTAAGGCCAAGCTGAGTTTTGTTGAATCTTATCCTAGTGCTGTCACCTCACTTTTTGGGTTGATTGCTGCGCTTGCAGTGTTATTTGGTCTAGCTGATCTGGCTGGCTACTCAGACACACACACACACACACACACACACACACACACACACACACACACACACACACACATATATATATATATATATATATATATATATATATATATATATATATATATATATATAGTTGAAGGCTTTTCTCTCTCTTTATTGTAGTATTTTCAGATAGAAGCCTGCAGAGTTTGGTCCAACCTTGTCCTAGATACAGTCACCTGTTCTGACCCAGTGTGTCTGGTGAGCTTTGAAACAGGCCAACCATTTGTCACTGATGCCCTTGTTGACATTCACAAGAGTCTTGTGGCTAATGTTATTGTTCTTCATTACAGTGTAAGGCACTTAAGGGATCCTTTTGGTTTATTGCAAGTTGGACCTTGTGGGAAAAAAAAAATCAATGAGGAATCTGATGGGCCTCAGGGACCTTCACACTTAGCACACTTTGTGTGCGGAGGCTCAGATTGTCTGGTAGATAAGATGAAGACCTTGAATGAGATCCAGTCTTGGCCATTAGTCAAACACCGTCTAACCCTCCCTTTTGGCATGAGTTTTTCAAGGCATAGGTATCATATAAAACTGAGACAAGTGCAGGACTGTTTCCTTTTGAAGATATTCTGTACTAAAATGTATCATATTTATATACATTATTTCTGTCACTTAAATAAATTTATATTACAATAAGGACAACTGAGGTTTTCTTCATCAAGTTTGTGTTGTTGGGGATCCCAACTGAGCCAGATATGGGGTACATACCTAAAAATGCTTTTTTTTTTTTCTCTGTTCCTTATTTGCTTTACCCTGTGTGGTTCTTTACAGGATCAGATAATTAGATCAAAAGAGAAGACTGTACTTCATTAGAACAAAACGGATCAAGTGCTGTTTATCAGATTGTCTAGACAGTGAATTATTTTAAAACCAAGGAAAGAATTTCATACACTTCTGGCACACTGCTGCCCGAGTAATGCGGAGAAGTCTCAGGGTGGTGAAAGGACATTAAGTTTATATGGGTAAGTAATGAAAAATCCATGAAATAGTGGTTGATTCACAATTCAAATTTAAATATTCTTAAACAGTTTGTTAATTAAACACTTTCAGGAAGATAGGAGATACCCCCTACCTCTGTTACATTTGTTTTGAGTTTTGATTTTTGACATTTGCTGCTGATCTGTAAACACAGCCTCAATGACAGAGTGAAATAGTTATAAGACTCAAAAGCAGTTAGATTAGGAAACTTATCTGAGACCCGCAAATGGGAACTCACATAGGGATTCAGTACATGAGTGGATGAATTGCCATGAGAAGTGCATTGTCCGGGAACATCTAAATATAAGTATCTCTCTGCCAATGCCTAATTGATGATTAAGGCTGTATAACAAACATGACTTGGAACCTTATGCTCACAAATAAAAAAAAACATGTAAGTGAGTCAAAATGTAAGTGATGTAGCCCTGTGATTATCGTGGGAACTCTGCAGTCTCATGACTCCAGCTGTCTGGCAGTCCATGGCGGACTCAACACACAACTGGTGGGGGTTGCCAGATGGCGCAGCAAAACTGGACTGGAGCCGGAAGGCAGAGAAATAATCAACGCAAAAGTACAATGGAAAGTGCATGGGATTTTATTTCATTTTTTCAAAACATATACCTACAAACAATTCCAGGGCATGTAGGCCTTTTAAAACAAAACCAAGCTGTATAGTCACATAAAAAATAACTAAATCAGAGATTTCAAGAATGAAAAATAGTAACGACTCTGACACAACTGTAGGTTTATCTTCCGCTACGCAGCCACCTGCTAAGCAGCAGGCCAGAAACATAAAGTGCAAATGCTGAATTTGAAGGTCAAGTCAACATATCAAAATCATTGTTGTGCTGCTCAAACCATTCCTGAACCATTTTTGCTTTGTGGCATGGTGCATCATCCTGCTGAAACAGACCACAGCCATCAGGGAATACCATTTCCATGAATGGGTGTACATGGTCTGCAACAGTGCTTAGGTAGGTGGTACATGTCAAAGTAACATCCACATGGATGGCAGGACCCAAGGTTTCCCAGCAACATTGCCCAAAGCATCACTGCAGGCATTTGGCGGTGGACAGGGGTCAGCATGGGCACCCTGACTGGTCTGCGGGCATGCAGCCCCATATGCAACAAACTGTGATGCACTGTGTATTCTGACACCTTTCTGTCAGAACCAGCATTAACTTCTTCAGCAATTTGAGTAACAGTAGCTCGTCTGTTGGATCGGACCACTCGGGCTAGCCTTTGCTCTAAACATGCATAAATGAGCCTTGGTCACCCATGAGCCTGTCACCAGTTCACCATTGTTCCTTCCTTGGACCACTTTTGATTGATACTGACCACTGCAGACTGGGAACACCCCAAAAGAGCTGCAGTTCTGGAGATGCTCGTACCCAGTTACCTAGTCATCACAATCTGGCGATTTGTCAAACTCACTCAAATCCTTACGCTTGCCCGTTTTCAGCTTCTAATACATCATCTTTGAGGACAACATGTTTACTTGCTACCTAATATAACACAAACACAACACTCCACAGAAGAAGGAGGAAGAAAATAGAGAAGGAATGAGTCAGCTTCTTCAAAGATAACTTCAAGCTTGCTGAACAGTTGTTGGAGGAGAAGAGGAGCTCCTTAGATGTTGCTAAGCAGGAGCTGAAGCATTACATCAAGAACTAGGAGAGTGACAACAGACGAGCCACACCACTCAGTTTTCCAGGACAAGGAGCACACCCAACCTCACCAACTTTGCTGTTTACAGCCACACATAATATGGGTGATACATGGAGGAGGTCATCAAAAGCCAAGTTCAGCTTCAGCCCCTGGGCCAAATGGGCTCCCATAATAAATGGTACAAGAACTGTCCCCAGGTGGTAAATATGCTGTTGAAGCTGTGATGGAAAAATTCCTTTTCATTATGGGTTGATGAATTTTGAACTATTTTGTTGAATATGATTTCTTAAAAAGATTTATCTAACTTGCTTCATGTGACTGATATCTTATGCAAATGTATGAACACCTAACCTCTGCCCTATATGATTGTAATAGAGTCACGAACCAGCCAAAACTCAGATAGAAAGTCGCCTTCTTGTCTCATGTTTTATGTCTGATAATTTTATGTCCCAGGTCATGCGTCATGAAGTTTTAACCTTATGTCTTGTGTGGATGAGAAGCCTGTCTGATTGGGATAGTCGTATGTACGTATGTGTGTAGCTTAATCACTGCTGGCACCGAGAGTGCTTGTCTCTTCCCCTGACCTTGTTGATATCTGTGTATAAATTGTGAACACTCCTTTACTCTGGGCTCATTCACTCAGCTCATGAATTTGACTGTGTGGTGAGTCCATCTGCAGATGGTTGGATTAAAGTTACCGAAAAGACAGATCTGACTTTACTCTTTTATTGACAGACATTTCCACCACAAAGCTTATGAAAAAAAAAAAAAAAAACACCTAAGAAGCACCACCTGAGAAGCACCACCTTGAAGAATGACCAGATTCCTTAGGGTAAATAGGATACATTGGTATAAGCTGCCAGAAAGCTGGATTCCCAGTTGTTTCTGGATGCATTGAGCACTCTTCTATGATTTGGGACCAAACCCAGTGCACATCTACATGTAGTGTGGTTGGATCTTGCACATGCATATATGGGTCACACAAGCTGAAAGAGTTCACTTTGGGAATTCTTCTATGTCTCGGACTGTGTCAAGAACATCGTTACTAGTTATTTCAGCAACCTGCGCATGGCCTTCACTCTGAAAGGCTACACAACAGGATTGCAATAGCTAGAATGTGGCATTGCCATGAGATGTACAATCTCCTCCATGTTGTTTGTGACAACATTCAAGATAATCCTCAGAGATGCAAGGCAGGTAGAGTTCATGGGGTTAGTCCAGACTGGTCACACTGGGTTAGGCTGGGGAGCACTGCAACAGTTCTGGTAAAAATCCACCAGTAAACAGCAAAAGTCCATGGTGGTGGATGAAGTTAACCGGCTAGAGCAGGAGCCCTTCCACAGAAAGGTAGTGTTCCAGTGTCATCAAGGAGCCCTGACCCGATGGGATGCTACCGTGACTAAGCATATTAGCTAAGCAGACAACTATGGGATGCTACAAGCCAGGGGCTTGCCAAGTGCAGCCTACAACACATTCCCATGCTGCCTGGAATCTCACCCAGTGGTTTGGAAGTGAGGTTGGCTGCCCATTGTGTGGCAATAGTAAGGCAAGTCTCTAGCACATCCTAATAGGATGCATGGTCAGGTGGCTTCAGGAGGCATCATGATCAAGTTATGGCCAAACTGGCTGAGGTCCAGGAGTGATGTAGGGTAGCAGAAAATTGTACCCCAGAAACATCAAAGTCTACCTAAAGTCTGTCAACATTTGTCAAACCAGGCATCATGCACTAAGTACTGGCACAAGAGAGAAGTAGCAAATGTTGGTGGACCTCAGAAAGCAGTTGGTCTTCCAGAGAGCGATTATGACAACTATTTTCTGGCCAGACATTGTCATGTGGTCCACTGTGGAGAAAAGCATCCTCATTGTTGAGCTTACCCAGTCTTTGGAAAGAGGTCAAGATAGCAGCCCATGAAAGGAAACACCTGAAGTGCTCCAAGCTGGCAGCGGAGTACCATGAGGTAGGCTGGAAAGCCAAGGTTTACCTAATGGAGATTGGAAACCAGGGTTTTGTCAGCAGAGTAGTTGTCCCACTGCACCATGGTTCTGGTATGAAGAGGTCAAACCTTTGGAAAGTGGGTAAGGAGCTTGAAGAAGAGGTAGATAAAGCCATCTGCTGGCTTTAGCCCCGCCAGAAAGCCAGTAGCTCTGTAAAAGCAGCTGCAGGTGTGGCAGGGAGACTTCCCTCATATGTCACTAACTCCCCGCCAGGAGATGTACTGCTATAGGGGGTGAAACATTGGTGAATGGTGGTTCACAGCCAATGACCCTACAACTGGTCTGATTGCACCAGAGGAGGTGCGACAGGCTGAAAAAACCCTCACCTGTACAACTATTTGTCACTCCACCTATCTATCTAGATAGCTTAATAGATAAATAGCAAGTGTCATAAAAAACATTTACGCCCGCATTCACACTTAGCATTTTAGAGTCACTAATTAACCTAACCTGTACATCTTTGGACTAATTTTACCCAGAGGGGACCCATGCAGACATGGGTCCCCTCTGGGTATAATTAGTCCAAATACTAACCATTGCACTGTGTCACCCTACGTTATTCTCTTATCATATTTTTTCATAAGTTTCTGCTTGATAATATCAAGCAGAAACTAGATAAGATACTGTTGAGTCTCACTGTTTTTTTTGTTTTATTTTAGGTAGTGTACAATATAACTTGCACTGCAATGACAACTTAACTGATTGCTAATTCCAAACATCCCTTAAATGAGCAGTTTCTGATGTTGAGATATGGCTGAGATTTTTTAAATTGATATAACTGAGTGTCATATAATTGAGTGTAATGCTGTGTGAGTGTCTTCTTCAGGTATAGACTATATTAATTGAAAATAAATGACAAACTCAAATTGAGCTTGAAAGCTGAAAGCTGTGTAAGCTATTGGATGATCCCATTAGTGCGTCATAGTGTATTCTGGTAAAACACTTACTCATCTTCTGCGTGAATATAAGTCACACACACACACACACACACACACACACACACACACACACACACACACACACACACACACACACACACACACACACACACACATATCACACAGCATTGTTTGTCTGGTATAATTCAATTTTGTAAAACAATTAGGACTTACTTCAAATACCTAAAGTCTTGGTCAAAAGTGGTAGCCTAAAGGAATGAAGACAGGTGAAATTATGCAAAATGTCCATACTTTGGTAAGAAACCAAACTGGTTCTAACAAGGACAGAATTGCCACAACAAACACACATACACAAGCACACACACCTCTCCCACATGAGAAGCAGACAGTGTTTAGCCTGGAGGCTCTGCTCCACTGCATTACTCGCTTCAGAGGCTAACAAAGCAGAGAGCCATCTGGCCTTATCAGCCCCTTTAGACTGAGCAGAGGGACACAGTGCAGGCTGGACAGGACAGGCAACACACATTATGCACCTGTATCACAGAGAGTGACCGGAGGAGAGACACATATAGAGGGGGGGTGGGGGTGGGGGTAAAGGACAAAAGGAAGCAGCACGAGTTTGAACATGAGTGGATGGGACTGGCGTGAGAGAGGAAAAACAGCTGGAGGGACTGGAGGAATTCTGCCTCAGTGTTATAGGAATAGAGGCAGAGATTATCAGTCCCAGCCACGGACAAAAATTGACACAATTTCAGACTACCACAAGTTGTTTACACTGGGTTTTTGATAGCAAAACCAATATTTCTGTGCCACTTTTGAATATAATCGCAAGGGACTTATCATCTCTTCCCAGACCGCAGTATAATCCCAGCTTCAATCATTTGAAGCAATGTCACAAAACTGTCCTCCACCGGCAGAACACCAAAAGACCTCCAGCTGCACACATTCCCCTACCCACTGAAATTAGAGCAGCCCATATAATATGAGGAATGTAGTCAGAGAAATATATTATATATTTCGTTTAATTTTCCCCAGTAAAGTGTACTTGACATGCAGCTTTCTTCTGCATGCTCTCGTCTCATTTTTCATTGTAATCCCTCACACACAGAAACAGCAAAGAGGAAGGAAGAGAGGGCAGATAGGAGAAGGATATTTTTCTCTCCTTTTGCTCAGAGAGACAGACAAAGATCAGAAAGCAAGGGGAGGGAAGTTAAGTATACATATTAATGTTCAATGGGTGTTTCTGCATTGAAGCTCTCAGTCACAATGTGGCTGGTATTTAACAAAATTTAATCTGACCAAAATCAAATTAATCTAAGGTTTTTTGACCTGGTTTACATTAAAAAAAAAAGCAACCCCTTCATCTTCTGCTCCTGATATAAGAAAAAAATACAATGCAATACAATGAAACTTCATATTGGCAGTGAATGTAGTTAAGTCACTGAAGGCAGGGATCCTAGGAGCAAGCGTGATAAAATTATATTAATCTGGTCGTACATTATATTACTACCCCTTTAATACATTTTCTTTTTGCCATGCCTTGGAAAAAGTATTGATGCTTTTACCAACAACGTTTTTTCCTTTTTGTTTTGAAGACAATATTTGTCAGTTCTTAAAAAAACAATTCAAATGAAGCAGTTACTTTCCACTAGCAAAACAAGGAAAAGGTCTACTCTGCCCCCAGAGGAATGCCCACTATATGTATCCACAGCAGATGTGAGTGGAATCCTGTTAAAATCAACATGAGCAAACCTGCTTGGCCTGATAACACCCCTGTCCCTGTACAAAAAACATACGCCAATCAGCTAGTCGATATTACTGAAATTCTTTAATAGCCTTCATCATCCCTTTACCTAAAAAGTCTGCTGTGTCTAGTCTAAATGACTGCCGCCCTGTGGCACTTATCCCCATGCTGATGAAGTGTTAGAGAAACTGCTTCCCTTGCACATCAAAAGCAACATCCTCAGCCAGCTGGTACTCTCACCAGTATGCCTTCAGAACCACCGGATCCAATCCCTTCCCCTGAGTTTTCACACACCTTGATAATAAGAATGGCTGCATCAGAATGTTGATGTTGACTTCATTCCTATGAAATTAACATGGTTTCTGCAAAGCCCAAGACAGCCCGCTCTACAGCGGGTGGTTACAAACATCCAGAACATCACTGGTACCATCTACAGAGTACCCAACTCTGTACCTAACTCTGCTGCCATCTGGCAAAATATACAGAAGTATCTGCTGCTGACTACACAGCTGCTTCTTCCTTCATTCTGTGAGACTTCTGAACTCTTAATATCTATTAATTTTACTGTTTTTTGAGACTTGATCAATATTTAGTTTTTATTCTTGCTTATTTTTTGTATTTTTTGTTTGGTGCATTTGCTTAAACAATTGTTATTTCATTTCATGATCAACTTCCAACCAAATCCAATCCAAAACATTTTCAGTTAATTGAAAAATAGGAAATGCTTGCAGCAGTTCAGTGGTCTTATGGCTAGTGGAGTCCTACATTTTTAAAATAAATTTAGGTTACAAGCTTCCCCAAAACAAATAGTGCATAACCAATTTACCCTACAGGGTTATTAGTAATAGATGTCATCCAACATTATTTCCAATATTTCATATTGGAGGCCGAATAATTATATCTCCATCATACACACACACGTTGCACTCTCCCTACAGAATCTGAATTTTAGGAGTAGAGAGAGAAAAACAGCAATGGTCAATTACATTAGGCTGAGCAGTTTGATCGTTCATACTGTACTGTCCGTGATGCACCTGAGCTCATGGAACCATATGCCACTCAGGGGACAGGACCACAGTGCTGAGTTGTAAAGAATAACTTTCATAAATGAAAAGAGATGGCTAGCTATCTTTGTACAATAAACAATTTGCCACTTCAGCTTATTTATAGTCAGAGGGACTGTTAACTGCACAATAATGTAAAGAGTCCCACTTGGCCTTGAAAGAGGACGACTATACAAAGTGCTGTGAACCGACGTAGCTCACTCACTTAGAGTTGATCAAAGCTCAGCTGCTTGTTTTATGTACCAAACAGAGAGCCTGTACATTCATTTCCAACATGTCTGATTCTCTAACCTCGCTAACCAGGATGTTTCATAATCTACTGAAGCTTTTTGTGATGTTCAGTGTTCCCAGGTCACAGCAGTTAACATGGTAAAATATTAACATTGATGAAACCTTTTTCTTCACTATGTAGACTAGCTACAGCTCTCTATCTGTGTTTGTCTGGAGTTTAGTGCTGAGAAGGTGTGCAGTGAGTTTGTCAGAGCAT
Source organism: Acanthopagrus latus (assembly GCF_904848185.1). Taxonomy (NCBI): domain Eukaryota; kingdom Metazoa; phylum Chordata; class Actinopteri; order Spariformes; family Sparidae; genus Acanthopagrus; species Acanthopagrus latus. The sequence goes on from NC_051059.1 coordinate 2,582,210, forward strand.
GTTCACTGAAAACAGCTGCTTGCTGACGTGCCAGGGATCCTCATACTGAATATTTGAAGTCTGCCTGCTGACATGTCAACAGCCATCACTATTTGATTTACAATGGACAATGAAGTCCCCCTGTTGGAAGAGATGCAGAAAAAATATGCTGTTACATCACCAGACTACAGGCTTTTTACTTCATTCTGTAAGACTATTTAACTCATCCTCAACACAACATAAAAAAGTTTTCACAACCTATTTATTTTCATTCCATTTATATAATTTATGTGCTAAGAGGAGCATGAATGAACTACAAAGTACATCGTGTTATACAACCTTGTGTTGTAAAATGACAATGCATTAATCTTGTATCTTGTATCTTAGAAGAGTGGGACGGAAAGAGAAAAGAAAGTGAGGGATTTTAGACTGGAAGGATCTCCCTCTATACACACACATCCACACAGCCGTTTTGTAAGTCTGAATGTTTGGCTTTCATCCTGCGATTCTCTCCACTTCAGAAAGTCCAAGGTTAGCCATCCTTTTCTCTCCTGATAATTCATGTGCTCATACAAGCATGAAGGCACAGAACCAGCGCCTCCTTTCCAAGGCCACCAGAGAGCTGCACAGAAAGGAAATTACTGTATAATATCAGCACGGCACAGATAAGAGCAAGAAAGAATGGGTGTTTGGTGCAGCTTATGACAACAATATTCATGGGGTGATTTTTTGTTTTATACAGACAAAGAAACGCTGAGGCTATGCAACTGCTTGAGTCTTGTCTATTTGTGAGCCCTTATTAAATAACCTAATGAGAGAAAGAGATGAGATGAAAATAAAGGGATGGAACACAGAGGGCAAGGAACATAAGTTTTGCTTTTCTTTTATCTCTTTCTCTCACACAGTTCATATTTTGTTCTAGTCTTCCCATGTGATGCTCTTTCAAATGTATGAACATAGATCTAATTTAAAGATAGACCAGTTAGGCTAAAAAAAAAAGATATCTGTAATGCTTATTGGATCACAAAAATACCGGCTCAGCCTCCGTCTTACACAAATATTCTGTGAGAGTCAATACATTTCTCTCCCACTATCACAAGACCCTGCCCCTGTTTTTTTGCTTCAGTTTTTCTCTTCTTCTCCCTCTCTTCTTATTCTCATTTCTCCCTCCTCTCCCCTCCCCCTCCCCTCTTATTGATGTCAGGTAAATTCTAGCAAACATGTTGTGTTCTGCTCCCACCTGCCTGCACCACTAAGTTCATCTGTCAACCAACTGAGATGCTCCGCAACATGTTAAACAAGCCTTTAGCATTCAGCTGCTGGCATCTGAGACACACTGGCTGCTGAGTGTGTTGCCAAAGCCTTGAATTCATTTCCTGTGTGTGTGTGTGTGTGTGTGTGTGTGTGTGTGTGTGACTGAGTGACTGAGTGACTGAGTGAGTGACTGAGAGAGAGAGAGAGAGAGAGAGAGAGAGAGAGAGAGAGAGAGAGATTATGTGTCTGTGTGTGTGTGTGTGTGTGTGTGTGTGTGTGTGTAGTACAAAGAGCAGAACTGTCATGCAAATCATATTGATCAAGATGAAGGGCAGGTGGAGACCCATGTTGGATTATAAAGCTGCCATGGGCAAGAATTTTGTCAAAAATCCACCTGTCCTCCCAGAAAATGTCTCTGCAACAGAAAGGAACAGCCCATCTTTAAAACATTCAGTATCACCACAGATTCCCTCAGTTTGTAAAAAATACATTCTAACATCTAGTCTAATGTTTTGCAATGTCTACTAAGAGACGCTATATGCTTTTTGGTCAGCACTAGGTTAAATTGATCAAAAGTTTTCCTCTTCTACAAACCGTATCACAAGTCTACATGTTTATGTAAGTGCACACAAAAATGCAAGTTATGCGTCAGCTTGCATACAGGGGGCTCAGATATTATGTCTCTTTATCTTCATTAATTGTGGAAAAAGGTCAAAATATACTTGTCATCAGAGATGAAGACATGGCTTCAGGTTGCCTTATACCTTTGTATAATACCTTGACATACAGCCAAGGTACATGTATTATGTATTAATATAATCTTGCCAGATTAAAGGATTGGTGCTACTTGTGACCATAGTGATGTACAATAAATGTCAGCCCAATAAGAAATGTATATTATATAAACAAATTAAGGGAACCAAAATGAAGGCAGCTTTCTCCACTGTGAACATTAATCTAAACAAAATATCATTCCAGGCTCAAATTGAGCACCTACACATGTGTAGGTTGGTTGGATACAGGTTGGCCTCGAAACCGTTAAGGCCAGATTTAAAATCCTGGCACAAAAAAGCTGAACAAGAGAAAGTACGGGAGTGAGGCATAAGAGGGAAAAAGGCTGTTCAGTTGTTAAAAGGTGTTAAGATACACCTTGCTTATATACAGTGTGTTGAGAATGTAAGGATGTGAAATGGAGTAAAAAAAACAAGAAAAAAAGAAAATTAAGCACTTTAGAGGCACATTCTTCAGATGATCTCTGTTATGTAGCCTGTTTTATTTTATGAGAAAAGAACATTATATTACTATTGAAGTACTTATTGACAGTCTCTTCAGTTTATTGTGAAATCTAACAACATTGCTGAAATGTAAATAAAATCAAGAAAAACAAAATATAGAATTGCACCTCATGTAATTTGGTAGTCAGTTGTTGATCACATACAGACTACTAGACTACTTCACTATAGGCTATGGTACTGAATAATGATGCAAATCAAACATAAGGTTCTGGACCTGCACTGGAGACTCAGAATGTACACTACAGAGCCAAAGATGTTGCCATGGTGGATTTCCTATAGATGATGGATGTTTAAGAGGAGGCTCACACAATTGTAATTTAAAGTACATGTTGCAAAGCTTCCAAGAGGACGGGGGAGAAAAGAGTGAAAAACACAACAAATCTCATTGGAGCTATAGAAAATGAATTCATTCATCTTTGGTCAATACATCTAAATCTTACAGAGGCCCTCAGGATCACGGCGAACATTTTTCCACCTCATTATGTATCAGACACACAACCTCATCCTCATGTTTCTTCATATTTCCCAGAGCCTTCCCAGAGCCTTGTTATAGCTGTGCTTGCATGACATGGAGAGGGCAAAACTCTACATGTACTGTAAACAGCGGGTGGCTATAAATATGTCCTTTCATTTACTAGCATTCTGTGTTCAGCAACATTCTGAATGCAATGGTCTGCACATTAAAGTCACTTCATTAATCCAACCACCTGCATTAATCTGCTGCCAGTCTGAGCACCCTGCACCATGTTAAACTGCCTGTTAAGATTCAACTGCTCACACACACAAACACAACACACACACACACACACACACACACACACACACACACACACACACACACAAACAAACACTCTCATATTGTGGCTACAGAAAAGATGTAGAGACATAAAATAGTGGTCTTAATGAATACTTAAAGACAGATGTATGAAGCAGTTAATATCTGCCGTCTGGAATCATACAGGGACACTGTACCTGTGTATGTTGAGAGGTAATCTGACTTCCTGAGTGCTTACAGGCATGGTCATGGCCATGACCTTGCCTAGCATGGGTCTCTGTAGACCACCTAGATGAGGACATAAACTGTGTCTGACTTTGCTCTGGACTCCTAATAGATCTTCTCTACTTCTACAAAAGAGAGCAAATCACAAAATCCCTCCAGGTGGGAAGCATTGCTTTGCTGACAGGAAGGCAGTATAGCAAAGACAATAAGGGAGGAGGGTGAGGAAAGAACAGAGGGAGATTGCAGAAATGGTACATTAGAAAACTCATTGGAGGAGGGGAGGTATGTTTGTAAGGGAGGACAGTTGGTGCTGTGCCCATTCAGTCTGAGGTTTTGTATTATATAACCTCCCACCAGTGAGACTATCCAGCCGAAAATAGTTTAACATTGTTCAAAACACCAATGATCCCCATATTTCTGGGTGCATTGTATTGTTTGGTGTGGTATTTTTCTCATTCCTGTGCATGACTGATACATTTTGGATAAGACATTTCCAGTTCAGCTGCAGTAATTAATTCAGACAGTCTTTAAAACGTCAACAGACCAGTAGTTGTTTAAACAGGGTGTGCCCTCTGACAGGCTCTAAGATCAGGATTTTATCAGTACTGGTCCAGCTCATCAGTGTTTACATCACCATCATTTTGTGAATGAGGGGACATATAACAAGATAATTTATTAAACATTTGCTGCTTTTGGTAGAAATAATAAAAAGCTGAGATATGGATAACTTCAGGAGCTCCAATTTCAAACCATTTATTTGCAATTTGTGACAACTTTATAGACAAAAGATTAAGGTTATATGGGAACTAATGCTCCCTGTATAAGAACAGCACAGATGATACTAATTACTTTAACAATGGCTATGTTGTATTCAAGAAAGCCATGACAGTGTGACAGTGAGCCAGCATGAACAATACCAGGGCCTTGAATCTGCATCAGCAAAATGGAATTCAGCCATCATTCATTTTGTTATTTACACCTGTGCTGCTGTCACATGTCACAGTGTCCTCTGCAAAAAGGACACATCATTTTTCATGCATGTATTTATGTAATGTATGTCATCATACTTGGCATACTCAAGGCTGACATGTTACTTTATGGACATTGGTATGGGAGCCAATTTGTGATGTCCTTAAATTAGGTGACTTCACTGCTGCAACAGAGGAATAGTGATATATTGTCCAGATTGGCTGAGGTGCAGAGAGTAACAATGTTATGGGTGCAATTTTCATGGAATGTCTGTGTGTGCACTGGCTATCATCTTTTTGAACTGAAAGCTTTTCTGGCTCAAGCAACAGACCTCTTGAGCTTCAGCAGAAGAACTGCATTGGTCAAATTCTTGCAGAGTACAACACAGTAAAACTTTGCTCCTAGCATTTCACCCATCCCTGTGGACCAGTGGGTAGCCATCATACTGTGCCTGTGGACCAGGAACCATAACAGTGCCTTTGTCAGGGGAACTGACAGGAAAATTGACATAATGTACATAAAATGTGTTTGATGATGTTGGAAACCGGAGTACAAGGACAACATTCAAACTCCTTGTTACACCCGCAAACGTAATAACTGCCCACAAACGTAATAAACCACAAACGTAATACAAATCTGCAGCTTTGAATGTAATAATCCCGCAAATGTAATAAATTTCCCACAAACGTAACAAAATTTGCCTACTGCAAACGTAATACTGAATTTCCTGCAAATGTAATAACTATTACATTTGCAGGAAATTATTACATATGTGGGAAAGTGAAAATCTGTAAATGTAATAACTTCCCACAAATGTAATATGAGACAAAATAATGATCTTTGTGGTTGTTGTTGTTTATTTGTTTACTTATAAACCTGCCAAAAGTGACTGAATGTTGACAAGCAACCCGCAGGTCAGGTGGGGCAGGTCAGAAAGTGACAGAGCAGTGTTCTAAGTTATTAATAACACACACACACACACACACACACACACACACACACACACACACACACACACACACACACACACACACAGGTCATGCTCATAATTTTAAGGGCTATGGCTACAAGCCTATGCTGGTGGCTTATGAGAGCCAATGTTTGAACCATTTAATGTCTGCATATCAAAGCCTGGGATCTTTCTGTGTGGAGTTTGCATGTTCTCCCTGTGCAGCGTAGGTTTTCACCGGGCACTCCGGCTTCCTCCCACAGTCCAAAAACATACTGAGGTTAATTGATTATTCTAAATTGTCCGTAGGTGTGAATGAGAGTGTGCCTGGTTGTTTGTCTCTATGTGTAGCCCTGTGATAGACTGGCGACCTGTCCAGGGTGTCCCCTGCCTTCGCCCTAAGTCAGCTGGGATACGCTCCAGCCCCCCCGCGACCCTGCAGAGGATTAAGCGGCGTACATATAATGTACAGATAATGGATGGATGGATATCAAAAGCCAAAAACTTGAATAGATAGTCCATTTTTTGAAGTAGGCCTAATGAAAACATTTGTCAAGATTTAAGACTGGTCCATGTTCTTTTTGATAGTAACATGGACCAAGACTGTCTGAACACTGACAATTAAAGTCTTGCAAATAAATAATGACTGTAACTTAAATTAATCTACCATTGTGAATGCAGGAAAGTGAGAATTGCCATGTAGGCTACCGTAAGTAACAGAAAAATTCCCAATGTTACATTATGTTACATTATTTTAAATAAACGGCCTTTCAATTAAGTGTGATGTAATTGTTGATGATTTGTTGCTGCAAATAAATGAATGAATGGGTATGCACCACCACTCTGCCAATCAGAACAAAGAAGACGCACTGACAGGCTACAACTTTGGCAGAACTTTTCACCCCTTTCCCGGTAAGTCAGCATGATGTATTTTGTATCGATGAATTCATTGAAATCTCAAGATATATGATGGTTTCGCAGTAGTTTTAAAGCTCAGTCCGCTATATTGTCAAAAGTGTCCCTCTTGTATTTTTTTCCTCTTATGTAGCATGATACTCCAACATAATTAGCTGCACCACATGCCAGCTTAAATAAAGGTCTATAGTCACTTCGCAGTAAAACAGCAACAACTTTTCACTCCTTTCCTGGTCAGCAAGCATGATATATTTAGTGTCAATGGATTCGTTGAAATCTCAAGATTCATATAATACCGCTGGTTTTGCACTACCTTAAAAATTGAGTCCGCTAGATTGTCAAACATGTCGATGTTGCATTTTTTTCATGCAAAGTTACGTGTTTAATGCGTATTATATTGCAACTTGCCCAATTGCGCACTAGATATAAAGTGCTATTTTAATTGCACAATTCTCAATACATTTTACAATAATTAAATACCAATAATGGTAATTTTATAATACAGAGAGAACTAGAACAGAAATATAAAGTGCTTGTTGAATTGCACATTGCTCTACTGCCTAAGAATAAAAGATGATAGAATTGCAGACTTATTACATACTACAATAATTCATTAACAGTTATAATTTGTGAGTACCCAACTATGTGGACATGTAAAAATTAAACATTAAAATATACAATAGATAATAACACACAACAAATCAGCAGCAGTGGACAAGTTAAAAATGATCACAATTAGTGGCAACAGGTTTGATTTTCCAAAGTTTAAGATGCTTGGAAAATGAAGCAATAGTGGGTAGATCAGGCACTTGGTGTGGAGTTCCAAGAATTTGTCGCTCGATAGGAAAAAGTTGCTTGACCAAAAGTACGTCTCCTTAAAAGAACAGTGCAATCACCCCTAGAGCCTGCTCTGGTCACACTACCCACGTTCCTTTTAATATACTCCCGCAAAGGTGGTGGAGCTAGACCATGGAAGATTAAAAAAAAAACTAAAATACAGTCGGTGTATTTCACAGTGTTTTCCATGTCCAGTAATTCAAGTTCTTCCCATAATCTCACAATGATGGTACATTTAAATCTAAAGGGGCCATGACATTCATTAGTAATTCTTCTTATGGTTACAACCCATTCACAATGGCTTTTTTTAAATTCACAAAACAGGTATTCAGCTTCCCACCTACCTACTATTGACACATGCTCTATGCTCTAGATATTTATACCAAATCATATTTGTGTTCTCACAGGTTGAAGATGAATCTCCGCATAACGTTGATTCTACTGTCCACACTCTGTATGATATGTGCTGGACAAGGCGTACGCCCAATGGATGATGAGACCTACAGTACTTAAGGTACTCAAGGGGGAATTTGATGTCCCGGTTGCAGAATGCGCGAAAGGTAAACATCAGACTGAGAGAGAAGTACTCCGGATTGAGTGAGAAAACGGTTCAACAAGCATTCGATTCATTCAGACACTGCCAGTTGCTGAGAGCAAAATTCCCAAACAAACCACCTCTGAAGCCAATAACAGCCAAACATGTTCAGACAAGACACCAGATTGACCTAGCTGACATGACAGGATGGAAAGTTACCCATGGCAGATCAATCTACAAATATATCCTCACTGTCCAGGATGTGTTTAGTAGGTATGTGTGGCTGAAACCATTAAAGGGGAAGAGCAGTCGTGTAATCGCCCAGCATTTGGCAGACATCTACATGGAACATGGACCACCTAAAGTCTTACAGCATGACCAGGGATGTGAATTCAAAGGTGCAGTAAAACGGCTTATGCAAACCATGCGTGTCAAGGTAATCCAAAGCTCACCATATCACCCTCAAAGCCAAGGGAAAGTCGAGAGAATGCACAGGGCATTACGAAAGAAGTTACTGTATGATCTCATACATATGAAGAGACAAGGGGTGAACTGGGTCAGTCAACTTCCTAAATATGCTCAAGTCCTCAATGAAGATCCCAAACGACCCTTGGGTTGGATGACACCATTCGAAGTTTATTATGGCCGTAAAAGCAATAACATACTGATGGATCAAGGCACCCAACCATCACCGCACATTGTAGAGGGCTGTACGAATAATGAAGACACAGTGCTTCCTTCAAAGAAACAAAGGAATTTATTTGAAAAAGAGAGAAAAGAGAAGAGAAGAAGAGCAAAAAATGCAACTAAGAATTGTAACGAGCGAATGGTTCGCAGAGCATGTAACGCAAATCCTCCATCCATCTATGATGTTAATGATGAGGTTTTGGTAAGAATTAGGTGCAAGACCCACAGATTGACAAAGAAACACACTATTCTGAATGGAGTCATTATGAAGAGGAATCTGAGACTGTCAAAGTACAAGGTTAAATTCTCACCTCCAGGGAAAACAGATTTTACACTCAAGTGGTTCTCGGTGAAAGACATCTGCAGTGTCACCAGAGATGAAGAACGAAGACGACAAAAGTCAATCCAAAGAAAGTACTTGATCCCTTATACACGTGAGGACCGGTTAGAGTCGTTTAGGTCATCCAGTTTCTCCATACAACTGGATCCACAGCCCGATGGTGATTGCCAGTTTGCGGCACTTGCTGACCAGTTGATGAACTTTGGGATATTTCAGTCAGCTACAGCCCTTAGGCAAGAAATTGTCATGGATTTGCATTCAAATCCTCAGACAACACAAGGAATCCATATTGCTAATTATGTAGAAGGTAACTGGGATGCTTACCTACATAGCATGAGTCAGCAAGGCACATACGGAGACCATATCACACTGCAAAGAGCCTCTGAACTGTTCAATGTTCAGGTGCTAGTAATTTCAACTCTTGGTCCAGATGCCACAACTCTCATAGCACCTTCTAACATTTATGATGAGAATTTGCCCCTTGTAGTTCTAGGTCATATCGCAGAAGGACAGGGGGATCATTATGTTAGTCTACATGGACCGGTTAGCCACTACATTGAATCAATCCAACAGGCAGAAAGTGAAAGATTGCACTGTCACGGTGGAGCTCCATATGCTGACCTCAGTGATGCCGAACTCTCCAGTCCCCACCAGATCGAACTCTCCAGTCCCCACCAGGACGAAGTCTCCAGTCCCCACCAGGTCCAACTCTCCAGTCCCCACCAGGTCCAACTCTCCAGTCCCATCAGTTTAAAGTCTCCAGTCCCCACCAGCAGCGAGGCAGAACCTGATGCTTCCCCAACACTTCCAAGAGAAATCATCTCTGTCATTATTAGATGCGCCCTGGATTTGGACATGTCCATGATTGGCAGATTTAATAGAGTGTCTCCACTGTTTAGGGAATTAACAGAAAGACACCTTCCCTGGATTTATATCAGGCCGTCATTGTCTGACCAACTTAACATCGGACAGTCTCATAACACGGACACAGATGTCAGTGTTATGAGACTATACAGAGCAGCTGGTCGGAGCAGTGGGTTAGCACAACAAATCAGAGACCTTTTCTCCAAAAATAACAGGTGGACGAGAGCTTGGATGACTCTGACCTATCTCGCTTATGGGCGGTACAAAGTAAAAGACTTCTTTTGGAAGTAAAATGGTATTGGAAGTATCCAATACGTTATCCTCTTATTTGGTATTATTTGTTATTTTTTTTTGGAAGTTTTTTGTTAGTCATTAATTGTCAGCAAGGCTTTAATTTTCAGAAGTTTTGAGAAACATTTCTGTTTGTTTGGTTTACAATATGCATACATCTTTTATTTACATTGTTGTACTAGCCATAGAGACTTCTATTACCCAACCTGTTTTGGTTTGTCTATACTGTTAATAACAACAGGTACCCTTTGAGTCTCAGTGGATGTCAGGGGCTTCACTGAGTGTTTTGTTTTGCTTTTTGCCCTCAACCGGATTTTGCACCCGTGGACACTTTTCTTTATTTATTTTATTTTCACTGGTTCAGCAGCAAGTGGAGCCTGTTTTCGCTCAATCTGTGTTTTTTGCACTTTGCAATAAAGGATTTTCAAAAAAATCAGGAATTATATTTATTGCTCATTTGTATACACAACACTTGATATGATGAAAATAGGCAAGAATCTAAAGAACAAGAATATATGTGGCAAGAAAATTTCAGCCTGTTGAAGACATTTAGTGAGCAACTTGTACTGTATAAGCAGAAGATTTTTAGTATTCATATTTTTCCCATTCAATTAGATTCAAATTTGCTTCATTGGTGTAAATATCACAACAATATTTACAAAGCACCAAGAATCAATTCAACAAAAATTAATGAATTTCATGAATTAAATCAAGAAAAGATTGCATTGTACTGTTAAAACCCGCTCTGTTTGTGGGCGTACATGTGCGTTTTAGTTACAGTATATTATTGTATGTGTGATTTTGTGTGTATATGGGGAAGAAATAATCAAAAGAAATGATAAAATATAATAATAATAATAATAATAATAATAGTAATAATAATTTTATTAAAACAATTGCAATTATCACAATTATGTTATCTTTTTTCATTTAAAATAAATTATAATTTAATAATTAAAGATTCCTTTAATGTATTCAAATGATACTCTTTGAATAATCTTTTGAATAATAATATTTTTCCACAAAAAAAAGAAAAAAAAAGAATTATCTTGTTAAAATCCTCAAAATGACATCTACACCTTCTCCCTCATTAAAAGAAGAAAGAACAAACAACAACAACAACAACCACAAAGATCATTATTTTGTATATTACATTTGTGGGAAGTTATTACATTTACAGATTTTCACTTTCCCACATATGTAATAATTTCCTGCAAATGTAATAGTTATTACATTTGCAGGAAATTCAGTATTACGTTTGCAGTAGGCAAATTTTATTACGTTTGTGGGAAATGTATTACATTTGCGGGATTATTACATTCAAAGCTGCAGATTTGTATTACGTTTGTGGTTTATTACGTTTGTGGGCAGTTATTACGTTTGCGGGTGTAACACTCCTAAAAGTAAGGCCCTGCCACAGCTGGGAATTAAACCCAGGACCTTCTTGCTGTTGGTAACAGTACTAACCACTGAGCCTTACCCCAACCCTAACCCAACCCAGTTAAACTCAAGGACTAGGTGTGCCGTCCCTTTCCAATAGCAGCAGGGGATCCAGACTCTGCCTGCTACATCTTTATATCTGGTGCCAACATTTGTGGAATCTTTTACTCTGTCCGTCAAGGACTAGGGTTTTGGAGATTTTTGATTCTTGCAGTACCAAAATCCGACTAGCTTTAATCTCTGATGTGATGTGATGATATGTTTATCAGGCACAGCCTCAATGACTACATGTGTTGCAATTTCACATTCAAGTCTTCCTCTCAGTCTTTAGGGTTTACAAGCACATATCTTACCCACATCCCAACAGGTCCCTTGGGGTACTGACTGGCTGGGCCTCGGTCAGACATTTGAACATTTGGACATACAGTCCAGGTTTAGATCAACATCAATTTATATACGATACATACTTACAATACATATGTGTCAGTCTCAGTTACGACTTTCTTGGACTTGGTTGAGTTCGGACAGAAAAATGCGGCCTGAGCCGCACGTTAAGTCTTATCATCCAATAATGGAACCTTGCAGGCCTGTGAGTAAATGCCTAAAATTGCAAGGACATAGATCTTGCACGGTTGGTGCCCAAGACCAACCATTCACCAGACCTCCTCTTCTCTTGTTACCCTAACCCTGTGACACAGGTGTCATCCACATATCTGAAGCAATGGCTAGGAGCAGTTCCTGTAAAGGTGATCAAGGCTCTGCTCTCAATGTCTTCCATGTAGAGGCTGACGACCATTGAGGACATCTGAGTCCCATGGCACACCCCAGCCTGCTTGTGAGACATTGACCAGTCGGTGGTCGTATGTTGGCTCAGGTTTACAGCCTGATATATATCAGTCTACGCTATCAATAGAAGTTCTGGGCTATTTTTATGGAGGACCTTGAAATGCTTCTTATGAAGCCACTCCTTCATTGCCCAGGCGGTGTGTTTGGGATCACTGTCATGCTGAAAGACCCAGCCACGTTTGATCTTCAATGCCCTTGCTGATGGAAGGAGGTTTTCACTCAAAATCTCACGATACATGGCCCCATTAATTCTTTCCTTTACACGGATCAGTCGTCCTCGTCCCTTTGCAGAAAAAACAGCCCCAAAACATGATGTTGCCACCCCCATGCTTCACAGTAGGTAAGGTGTTCTTTGGATGCAACTCAGCATTCTTTCTCCTCCAAACACGACAAGTTGAGTTTTTACCAAAAAGTTATATTTTGGTTTCATCTGACCATATGACATTCTCCCGATCCTCCTCTGGATTACCCAAATGCTCTCTAGCAAACTTCAGATGGGCCTGGACATGTACTGGCTTAAGCAGGGGGACACGTCTGGCACTGCGGGATTTGAGTCCCTGGCGGCGCATTGTGTTACTGATGGTAGCCTTTGTTACTTCGGTCCCAACTCTCTGCAGGTCATTCACTAGGTCCCCCCGTTTGTTTCTGGGATTTTTGCTCACCGTTCTTGTGATCAATTTGACCGCACGGGGTGATATCTTGCGTGGAGCCCCAGATCGAGGGAGATTATCAGTAGTCTTGTATGTCTTCCATTTTCTAATGATTGCTCCCACAGTTGATTTCTTCACACCAAGCTGCTTACCTATTGCAGAGTCAGTCTTTCCAGCCTGGTGCAGGTCTACAATTTTGTTTCTGGTGTCCTTTGACAGCTCTTTGGTCTTGGCCATAGTGGAGTTTGGAGTGTGACTGTTTGAGGTTGTGGACAGGTGTCTTTATACTGATAACGAGTTCAAACAGGTGCCATTAATAACAAGGTAACGAGTGGAGGACAGAGGAGCCTCTTAAAGAAGAAGTTACAGGTCTGTGAGAGCCAGAAATCTTGCTTGTTTGTAGGTGACCAAATACTTATTTTAGCAAGAACTTTACCAATTAATTCATTAAACATCCTTCAATGTGATTTCCTGGATTCTTTCCCCCCATTCTGTCTCTCATAGTTGAAGTGTACCTATGATGAAAATTACAGGCCTTTCTCATCTTTTTAAGTGGGAGAACTTGCACAGTTGGTGGCTGACTAAATACTTTTTTGCCCCAAAGTATATGCATATTATTACTACTTGTATTTGTATTTGCATTAATTGCATTTTACTCTTTGTGAGGCTAGTATTTACATTAATGCCATTGTGTAATTAACGATTAGGATGAAAACGAATCTTAATAATCTGCTTATATGATACATTTCTTAGCAGGGTCATAACAGGGTCAGTGCTGAATTTTGTTACTAAGGGTGACACAGAGCCAGCGCCCAGCACATCACCAGGGCCATCAAGCTCCATGTCATCTGTAAAAGGCTTGTTCCATTGTTGAAAGAGGTTATTCATTTGATTTGTTCGTACTAATAAAGGTTGTAAATCTAAATGGCATTTCTTGATAGAGTCATTTTGTAATCGGGGGGTGCCTCAAAATAAAATTCTGCTTAGGGCCCCAATTTGGCCAGGGGCGACCCTGCACATATCTGCACTCTACTGAGTACACTCTTTTTGGGCAAATGCAGGAACTGTATGAGTTAATCTGAAGTCACATACAAAAATAACTGAATGGTATATTTACAGTAGCTGGTGAAAATCAAAAGCCCTCAAAAGAGGTTTACCTAAATTCTACAAGCATGCCCAGATCTAACCAAGGGAAAGAAATACCCTGGACCATGTTAACATGGACATGTCTATCTATTACATCTAATAGTACCCTCACAGATAAAAGAAGTGTCATCAATGTGGAAAAGGGAAGCTACATCAGCCCTACAAAAGTTTTAAGTGCGCAGGATGGTTGTTCAGAGATGCTGCTATCCAGGAGAGGCACATTGATCTTGTGGAATATATATCTTCAGCAGATGTGCTGATGTAGGGAACACAAAGACAGTTAGATGATCTCCAGACCACAAGGCCTGGATGGATGGAGAGCTGAGGGCTTTTGCAGAGCCAAAAAGCTGCCTTCTGGTCAGGTGATGATGATAAGCCAAAGCAATACTGAAATCATGTTATTAACGAAGGAAAATAGTGATTGGAGGTAGACCCAAAAAATGTGGCAAGCAATCCAAAACATCACAGGCTTCAAAAGCATTAGAGCCAACATCATACATTACATTACCAGATGAGCTGAGCACATTTTATCTTGCTTTGACCTCATCATCTGGGAGTCAGCTGTAAAGTCTACCTAACCTCCAGCAGCTTGGTTACTGTAAGTGCACTCAGCCAAGTCTAAATGACTCCAACCCTGTGGCACAACCCCAATTTGATAAAATGGTTTGAGAAACTGGCTCTCCAACACATGTAAGCCAACATCCAAGCCAGCCCGGACCCTCACCAGTTTGCATTCAGAGCCAACAGATCCTCCACTCAGGCTTCTTGCACTTTGAATGTAAGAATGCTGTTTGTTGATCTCAGCTCAGCATTCAATATAATCCCTTCCATAAATCTGATCGGAAAACTTAACTCTCTTGGCTTGATGGCCATGTTTGTGTTTTTGTGTTTGCCCCCCCCCCCCCCCCCTCCTTGCCTGTGTGTGGAGGTCCACACCTGATCCTACCTGCCACTTCGCAGAAGCCAGAGTGGCTGAGCTACAAACTGCACATTTTCTTTTGGAGACTATTCTCCCTTTTTGAGGAGTGTTACCTATTTTGTAAATAAACGATTTTCTAGATTAACTACTACCTCCTGTTACCTTTCTCTCCCCTTTTTCTCCTTTTTACCATGTTACTCCTTTCATCCCCTGGCCTTACGGGGATGTAACAGAGCAATAGAAAGCATCCTGACCGGAAACATCACAAAGTGGCATGGTTCATGCATGGTCCAGGACATGAAGACTGTGCAGCGGGTTATGATAAGTGCACAGAACATTATTGGTACCCATCTATGGCGAATTAGTGATATATTGAGGTGAGATGTCTACAAAGAGCCCAAAGGCTACTGAAACAGACCCACCCCAGCTACAGTCTCTTAACCCTGCTGCTGCCTAGCAAGGAATACAGAAACATCTGCTACTGTACTACCAGACTACAGATCAGCTTTTGTCCTCAGGCTATGAGACTCCTCAATTAATATTTTGCACCTCATTACAAAACAACTTTGTTTTATGACTTATTATTTATCTAATCATATAATTCAGTTTTGTGGCATAAAAGGACTACAACTAGCATTTTGTTATACAAGCCTCTTTTCTGTCGATAGCAATTCCATTCACATTGAATATTCTTTGAAAAGCACTCCCACTTGAGACGCTTTAATATTCTCTGTACACTGTCTCTACAAAGCCTTTTCTCTTGTGTGTTTAAT
Organism: Acanthopagrus latus; assembly: GCF_904848185.1. Classification (NCBI taxonomy): domain Eukaryota; kingdom Metazoa; phylum Chordata; class Actinopteri; order Spariformes; family Sparidae; genus Acanthopagrus; species Acanthopagrus latus. The sequence continues at coordinate 2,597,899 of NC_051059.1, forward strand.
GGAACAGTGTCATGTCTGAGAAAGCTTTTGTTTGGGAGAGACATACAGACAGGGGGAAAGAGAAAAGAAAAATACAGGGACAATGAGCTGTACCAGGGAATAAAAAAAGCTCTCTGTTGGCATGTCAACTGCAGTGATTTACAATTTGTATTTAGTTGACTAATGCAGTATTGGAAGTCATTTTTGCATGAAAAAAAATCATTTTGAATAAAAGTCTATTCGTCAATATTATGATTGGAAAAGAGATAGGAAAGAGTAGGAAACATGCAGATTTCATTTTGAATTAAAAGATGTACAAAGCAATATCCCATTATACTGAAAACTGCAGTCCTGTTAGACTGTCTGGCATATAATTATACTTGAGACACATAAACGTGGCTGAGTATAAGTTATTACACATGTAAACCCATTATTTTGAGCAGTAAAACTAAAAAACTAAAATAAAAAAAGGAATACCTGAGCTATATATAACAAAAAAAAGGTCAAAGTAGGGTGCAAAACATAAATCATGCTCAATGCTCCCCCTGCAAACTGGAGGCTGTGTTGCTGTGTTGTAATACTGTAAATTCCTATACAAGAGCCAGGGACATTGTAGTTCATGGTATTTGAACCCAAGGTCACCAGAGAGTCGTTGTTGAAACAGAATTTTTGAAGAAAAACAGAAATAAAACTTGTGTCCAGTGCTTTAGTTTTTAGACAAAAGTATTATTTTCCTTCAATCCTAAAAAGATGGTTCCTGAAAATGATTGAATATACCAAGTAAACAACCTGCAGTACACAAGCTCTTGCAACAAAAATAGTGGAGCAGATGGAGGCTGTTGTTTGAAGGGCGTCCCCCACCTGTGACACTCATCCCATAAAAGATTGGGCTCCACTGCTGAAAGCATCTCACAGAAAACTCACCGGCTGCATCATTAAATTTTAAACAGTTTCCTTACACACTTGATGGATTCAGACAACAAAGTAAAAACCTCAGTGCTTTCCTTGGCCTCCACACTGCTTTAGATCACTGCCTGTGCCAGGTGACCCCTAGCTACCTTTCTGATTGAACTTTTCCTGGGTACATTATCCTTTAAGTGAACACTTTTTTGTTTTACCTGTTTTGGAGTCAACAGAGAAGTAGGGCTGCCCTTCCAGGATGCTGTAAACTATCTTGGCACTATTCCCATAGGTTGGGTCATCTGCATCTGAGGCTGTCACCTGGAAAACTGATGTCCCTGCACAGAGAAGGGAACAAAGAGTAAGAGATCAGATAGTGATCAGCCAAGGCACTGATAGCCATAGAAAAACATAATTCAACTCATGGCTAATCAAGTTTTTTCTAGTTAATAGAGTTATAGCTTGAAAAAAAAAAAGTTAGGAGGCAGGGTCTCATGTTGCATTTTTTTTTTTTTTTTTTTTTACCAAGGTCTTTTTATTAATGTGTTGTGAAAAAAATGAATATATACATATTCATTATACATTTCCCCCCCCTTTTTTCCTTCCTCCATCCCCCTCCCTAACCCACATCAGCAACATCTAAACACAGTATCCAGACTAAACAAAATGAAGAAAAGACAGAAATATATAAATTGAATAAAACAAATAGAAAATAGATAAATAAATCAAAATTAATACATACATACTTTTTAAAGTATTTTTTTGGCCTTTCATGGCTTTATTGACAGAATACCTGAAGAGGTGACAGGAAACAGGGTGGGAGAGAGACACACAGCAAAGGGCAGCAGGCCGGTAGTCGAGCCCAGGTCTGCTGCAGTGAGGACAGAGCCTCTGCACATGGGACGCCCGCTCTACCAACTGAGCTAAACAGCACCCTCATTGCAGGAGACTCAAGGAGGACCAGCTTATATAGGTAGAGACCAGAGAAAACGTGTTTTTCATAATATGGGACCTTTAAGAAAAACATGCTTTATGCACAATGTCATGGAAAAGTACTACACTACCCACAATCCTATAGTGGAACAGCAACTTCTCTGATTGGTGGAGCTCGCTGTTACCATGGAAATGTTTACCAAACTCGCAAATTTTATGTTCGCTAGTTACTGCTACCGCTGAACTCTATGATCATTTACCACAGAGCTACCATGATTTCACTTTCTGACCTACTGTGTTTTCTTTAGAGATGAGGAGAAGAGTGTCGAAAGGGGAGAAAATCACTACAAGTCAGGGCATGTCTGGAGTGTAGTGTTTGTGAGGGTCAGCTTGTGGGTTCTGTCAGGGCCAGTATGAAAGACAAGAGGGACCGGGTTGTAGTGAGTTTTGTGAGGTGACATAGCTAATGTCAGACTACATGAAACTACATGAGTACTAATCATGTCTTTATCATGCAGTTGTGAATAAAAAACAAAAAGTACAATTATATAGTATAGCAAATTTCATATCTAGCTACCTAGTTAATGCTGATAATAAAAACTTATGGAAAGTTAGAGAACTGTAACCAAGTTCAGTGAGCTGTAATGTTAGATGAAATGAGCTGTAAATGGTGAAAAAGATGAAATGGTGTAAGGAATGAATTTAATTGTTTAAAAAGGGAGAGAAAAAAATAAGAAAAGTATACTTGTTATGAAAACTAGTATAGGATACCATTATAATATAAACAATAAGGGAAGTAATTAGGAAGACCAGTATACCCCTTCCCAATATTCATGTACACACTACATACACAAATAAAATCAATTTGGTTATCTTGTCCTCTCTATCAAGAGGTAACTGTAGGTATGCAAACTTTATTGATTATGTTTTGATTACTGTATTCTTTTGTAAGTCAAATGCTACTTGTTGTGTTGAAGTAGCTGTGAGTGGGATTTTTTAAAAAGTATTTCTCTTCCTCTTTACAGGTTTGCACTGGTGACTCTGGAGTCATCAACATCCCATGGGGACAATCGCAGGAAACCTGCTGCGATTGTCCCTGTGGGATGTACAAGTGCAGCCATTCTGCTGCTTTGATGATCTTGGCCATCCACAACCTCAGCTCCACAGATGTTGAGTGACAGTGGCAAAAAGCCCAGTGCACCATCAGAGAAGGTAAAGGCAGTGGAGTAGCTTTTTCCAGCACGGGAGTATAAGCCTCTGACCCGTGCAGTAAGTAAGTGGCTGCTTAGTTATTTCCAGGGCCAGCTCACTGGGGTTTCCTGGCTGCTCACTCCTGAGCCTGAAATCCCGCAGGAACCTCTGCTTCACTTCTCCTCTGACTAAATCAATGCCACCCACAAACACCTGGGTAATGGTGGAATTGTTGCGGCTATGAAGATGTCAGTGAACAGCTAATGGCCATCCAGACAGCACCAGTGGGGCAGAAGGACGATCACCTCTGGCCACTCTGAGGAAAGGTCAGCTGACAAGCAAGCAACTCTGGAAATGTGCTGATGGCGAAAAGCGTGTCACATCTTCCCTCATTTCCAAGCTCTGTGGGAATCAGGACCTGCATGGAGTACAGGCTGTACAGTGGGGTATAGATAATGAGCAGGAAGAGATAAAGTCTTTTGAAGAAGTCACAGGCATAAAGGTCAGAGGGTCTGGTTTGTGACTGGCTGACTGTGGGATCCTGGGTGCCTCCCCCGATGATCTGGTGGGAGATACAGACATCATTGAGGTGAAGTGCCCATCCTGGTGGAGGGACCATACTGTTGAGGAAGCAGTGCAGGAGAAGTCCTTCTACCTTCATCTGGAGGAGGGTGGCACCTACCGTCTGAAGGAGGATCACCACTATTGGCACCAAGTGCAGGGGGGCAGCTTCACCTACTTCACCATCTGGACACCCAAGCAGTGTGTGATCATATCCATCTCCCATAATGACTTCTGGCAGCCTATCTTAGGGATCTTGGAGTCCTTCTACAGGGATCACATGCTTCCACAGCTTGTGTAGAGCTGTGAATGGACTAAACCATTGCTGTAAATAGTTATTAATAGTTAATCGTATCTGAGATCAGTTTATCTTTGTACATCCTTGAGGCTTTATACATTGTGCAATTTTGATTTCTTTCTACAGCTGTTCTAATGGTTCTACTTTTTGGGAGGCGATGGATCAGCGTTCTCGCCGCACCACCTGTCAGTACCTGGTAACAGGGACGCTAATGATCCAAAACATTATAGGAAATCAAAACAAAGCTGATCATTTCATTAAGGTAATTAAGGTAACAAGTAATGGAATTTGTTACTCCAAAGGTCAAACGATAGAAAAGAACAAGTGAATTAAGGGCATATCATTAACATATCATTAATCTTACATATTAAATACATTGTGTAAAAAGTCAATTAATTAGTGAATTGGGGACAAAAATGTAATGCAGTTGAAATAGAAAGAATCAAGTGTTCCTGTTGCACTGTGGTGGGCTCTGCAAACTGAAAGTTACTCATCCAAATTAACCACAACCTCTTTGATCAAGGGGTTCTGGAGATTCACCAAAGCACAGCAGAGCTGCACCACCACATCAGCGTTGCTTTGCAGGGTGTGAGTAATGAAGCACAAGATTTTGTATTCTTTTAAACGGGCATTTGCCATTTCAACATGGATCCTGGCCCGTGCAATGTCCTTTGTGAGTTTAATCTCACTCTTTGTCAACCTGCCGTGATGTACAGTGGGATTTTCACACTGACTCCTTCTGGCACAATGTCTCAGATTAGAAATCCTTTATTAGACATTTCAGCTCACAAAGTTGACTAAACAGCTCTGAGATAGATTAGAGTGATTAGTAGTCATCAAGCATTAACTGAGTGCAGAGTATAACTGTAGCGCTGAAAAACACATATGAGAAAACAAAAAGAGAACAAAAAAAAACACACCAGTACCAAAAACATAAACAGTCTGGCCTAAACCCAACCCTGTAACATTCTCAAAACTATCACCCTTACATGTGTATCCAAACATCAAGTGCTTGTTTGGTTTACTCCAAGCCCACATATATGGGGCTTCCACTGAACCTGTGTCCCACATGTAAATATTCAATAGCCAAGAACCTGTTGTGCTTTAACAGAGACTGAGCTTCATCAAGGACACAGAAGAGCTAGTAAGAACAATCTTTTTTAAGAAAAACAAAACAAAAACAACTCAAAGTTAATGCTGACCAGTGCAGAGGGATACTCTATTTCCATTTTGGCCATGTAGCGAATGCCTGACAGAGCTTCACTGGCCCCAGAGTCATTAACTAGAAAATAACCAGTGGAAATATACCAATTACCAGATTTATAGCCATTATATCCTCCGGTAAGATACAGAGCGTTTCAATCATGTCCCGTCTTTTGCTGTCTTGATGATGTGCTATTTCACATAGTCCATGGCTTTTCCCCAATCCAGAATGGTCAGTATTTTCATTTCTTGACATAAAATTATTGCTTCCATTAAAATCCACTTTAATTTTTAACTGTGTTTCTGGCCCTAGTATTAAATCCAAGCAAAGTCCTCCAAAATACATTAAATCATAGTAAGCCCAGACACTAAAAGTAATGTTTCTGTCTTTGCTGATGCACTTGCCTCTGATTAGAATCTGAAATGGAAACGAAGCCACAATTTGTTCTCTTTAACAGTATGAAAATATCTTGTTTCTATGTAAATGTGACACTCCAAACTTCCCCCGAATGCCTTCTATGAGCTGCAGTAAAACACAGTGTGTGCTGTCAGCAGTGCTCTTGTAAAGAGCCACAGCCCATTAGCCTGACCATGTAGCAGTAGACAGGAGAAGCCAAAGCTTTTATCCATCTCATTTATCATGGTAAACCTGCAGTGCATTTCTTCTTCAAGCAAAGACAGCGTAAACTGTTCGGCTCATGTTAAATTAAGCTTACTTGACTCTTTGAAAACCATGAATATTTACATAAAAGACTTTTTTTGAACTATAAATTATAAACAGTTGTGTTATTGTTATGTTATTAGATGATCTAATGGGACATAGTGATTAGACAGTTAACTGGTAGATACACTATATTCATGGATACATATACAACACTGTTCATATATGATCCTTCGAGTTAAAATTAGGTCTACATACTGTCAGTTGTAGCAGCCATTAGCTCAATTAGCCGAGCAGCTGGGCGCTCCTGTGTGCTAATACTGCCCAGTCTGGGAGCTCAGTGGACCTTGAAAGTGTTGCCTGTCATCTCTTGATATATATATAAAAAAAGTGATTTTGGGCTCTCTGGTTAGCATGCTAACTTTGTAGATATCTCTGCAGCACTATACATAGATGCATTGACATATGGTAACATTAGTTCAGTTAAATTTGTCACTATGTTTTCTAGTGTTTTCGCTACAGTGTTTTTCCTGAGACTGAACTAGAGCTCATACTTGTGTTTGTTCTTCCTCCATGATCAGATTCTCCAGCGTCTCTCTACTTGAATCTCAGAGTGTCTGGCCAACCTGGAACTTCTCTCCTTTGCCTCCAGTCCACACCATCCCGCCTGCCTGCCCTCCTTACTTATTGCTTACTACCGTCTGTTAAATAAAAAACCGCCATGGACTGATTTGGACCTCCAGTGTCCTTATTCTGGGTCCAAACAACAAACCAAAACACAACACTACATTTCTACAATAAGAACACTGCAGTCATCCGTCCAGTGTTTTTTATGGAAAGCACACCTCTAGTGAAGTAGTATCAAGAGCGAGAGTGCGAGAGAACTAATGTGACTGGACGTAGTTATTTTAAGGAAAGGCAAGATGTTTCTGAAAACTAGTTTTCTGCCCAGATCCAACCAAACCATTACTGTTTCACAATGCTAATAACACTCTAAAAGTCATAACATGTCAAACATTTGTCAGCAAACTTTATCTTAGAAAGGTGTATGAAGAGCATCACAGTGGCAAGCTGAAGGTTCAGGACCAAGCTGCAATAATTAACTGGCTTGGAGTGAGAACATCACCAAATAACCTTTCATCCTACACATTTTAACATACAGTCTTTACACCCACAATTTACTTCAATCTACAAATCCATATATACCTTGAATACTGCTGGTCAGAGTTACTGAGGGGATATGATCAAAAAAGTGAGGGAAACTGTTAAGAAAAGAGTCAAGCAGAGAACAATGAAATAATGAGAAAGAGAATAAGTCTCACTGAGAAAGTGAGAGAGGTTCAGAAACGAGTGAAATATGGGATGCATGTGATGAATAGCAGAGTGGGAGTGATGGAGAGCAAAGTGAGAGAACCATTGAGACTCAGAGAACCAGACGGTGAGAGAGATACGATCAATATAGAGAGAATCAGAGACAGGAAATCAGAATGAAGAGGTAAAGACAGTCTGTGAAATGCTGCAGGCCAAGTTATGTTGCATGAGTGATTGCAGGAATCAATGGGAGGATGGCCTACTAATCTCTTTAAATGAAAATCTAGCTGAGCAGCATGGTGTCCCTGAAGGAGAATATACATACATGAGCAATAGCACACGGTCATGCATGCTACAGACATGAAACATCATTCCCAGTGGCTGCTTTTATTGTTTTGTTCTCCCTGGTAGTGTGTTTTTATGTGTGTGTGTGTTGAGTCGTAAATCCTTTTAATGTCGAGACTTAAAACAAAAGACATTCAGTACATGTTGCTATGTATTTTTGTATTTCTCAGGGTGTTTTTTTCTTTTCTGTATCTTTCGTGACACTCATTTCTCTGGATGTGTGTGTATTCACTTGTGTGCAGTTTTACTATTTGAGGTATTTATAGAGCATTTTTTCTATACTTTTGCCTTTTTGTCTGTCTTAGTACTTTTACTACTTTTTTTTAACTTTTGTATGTGTATGTGTTATTTGTATCATTGTTGGATGTGGGGCTCTGAAATTATTTTTATCACATCCATCTTCCTTTATCTCACCTATATGCCAATACTGCCCCAACAATGACAAAAAAGTCATTTTAGAGTTTGTAAATTCCAATTATTTAAGGAGAAACATCTTTTAATTTTAATGATGCTGCCATGTATGCATGGTAAGAAGAATGTCTCGGTATGTTTCTGGCGGCGTCAGAAACACTTCACACCTTTAATCATTATAATTAAGTAATTTGTTTCCTGCTATTTTTGTATTGCCTAGCATCTGGCTTTGTGAACCTTCAGTCAGAGAGCCAGATTATCATTCAGCCAGGAATGCTACACAGAGCACCATTATAAAATAAACCTCTGTAAAACCCTAACACTGACAAAAGCATAACCAGGAAGTACAAATGGAAGCTAGGAAAGGAAATTGCCATATGTGCTAGGCAAGCAATTCCCATTGGTCTGAATGGGTTCCATCTTTGCATCTGGTATCTAGTCCTTCTAGATACATGTAAATCTTGGTCACAGAGAAACCGATTGAGTTAACAATGTGAAGTCATCAGTTATTAGTCTGTTTCTAAAGGCCACATTAAATACTATATATGTCGAGTATGAGCAAAGGTCATTTTAGATTATATATCTGAAGTAATGTGGATCATTGTTAAGATAGTTTTATCACAATGCTTTAATACATTAAAAAGATAAATAAAACAAGACTAGATCCTGTGTCCAGTCATGCCGGCTCTATCCTTGAGCCATAGCTGCCCCTACTTATACCGCAAAATTATATTAGTTTGTGCAAGATTTAATTACTTGCTTAGTAGATCTTGTTATCTTCAAGGCTGACATTTGACATGCCATAACATAAAACAGTACTGATGTAACTTACAACATCATTAGTACTCTATCCCATTAGTGAGTCAATTCAAGGCTGCTGGTATTATGCATGCTAACTCACCATTGTGGCTTTTTACTTACACCTGTGTGTGCAGACTAAGTCTGTGTGTAAAACAAGGTGTGTAGGGCTCCCAGCTTACCAGCATCAGTCATCTCAGGCACAGTTGCTGAAAAGGGTCCATCAGGGAATGTTGGAGCATTGTCATTGACATCCTGGACCTTGATGATGAACTCTGACTCCGCCTCCAGCGAGCGGTTTGTCCTCCAGTCAATTGCCCTTGCGTGTAGGACATACTGGGACTTCTTTTCTCGGTCCAGGCTCTTGGCCGCGTGGATGTCACCCGATGTCTCGTCAATTATGAAGATAGACCCAGCCCCCTCGCCAGACAGGATGTATCTCACAGAACCGTTGCCTTTGTCAGCGTTGGAGTGGAGCTGTGAATGTGAGATGAAAGCGAGTGAGGGAGGGAGCAGTCCGACAAGTCTACAATACAGAGTAATAACCAAGTGTCAGGATGAGTGGTCAGTTAATGGTGAGGAGCAGGCAATGAGAGGCACAGCTATCCAATCCAGGACAGAGAAGCACGAGCGTTGGAGGATGGCATGCTGTACAAAAGGTTCACTAGCTGAAACAAATTACTGTGACAGAGAATGGAAAAAACACATTTGATGACGTGCGGTCTATCTTGAGGAGGATGTATCAAAGAGCAAATTAAGGATGGAGAGAGAGGCAGATAAGTAACAGGGGGAAGTGAAATTGCGACACCTTAATAAATCATTGTAAGGTTTAAATGATTGGACCAAACGTAAACTCATTCATTCCCTGTGCAAATGGCAAGTAGGGTGAAGTTTTGTAGACCACAAAACATTACCGGAGCGAACAGCAAAAACAGTGTAGCTGATGAATTGTAAAAACACAACAGTAAAAAAAAAAAAAATCAAATGGCTCCCTACAAGTCATTCAGCTTAGACCGAGTTTACTCATTGGAAGGATAACACCATTTCATGGTTTGATCAGTTGTCTTTTTCAACATCTATCTTTTATCACCAAGCACTACCTCCATGCCAAATTTCAGCCTCCTGGGCTCAAAATAGCGTTTGAGGACCTATTAACAGACCCAAAGAGCAACCTATAGAGCTTCTGGTCATAGCTAAAACATAAAAAAATATGCACAATCCAAAATTGTGATTACCTGTGAGGTGGGAGAGAACTGTCACTAAATACACCTTCCTGTTACCAGTATGTGGCATCAGTGTAACTCCAAATAGGCATATAGATGTGTTAAGGCCAGTACTCTGATCAAATGTGGCATTTTGGGAAGACTGGATAATGTACACTCAAGTAACAGTAACTCCCTGCTACATAGTAAATAATGTGTTTTTCAGGGGAAATTCCGTTCAGTGAAAACTGAAAATCATCACATTCAGCAGCAACAAGATCTTAAAAGTTTCAGATTGAGTTTGAGCTGGAACATGTCATCTGCTCAGAGTACATCAATGTATAAAATGTGACATTTCCTCTTACTGGGTGGCAATATGACTTAACTGATTATTGGCATGATAGCCCATTCAGACTGGGACTCATATGTAACATGAAGTTTGGGGCAGATTTGACCATGTACAGTAATCGCCCTACCGAAAATAATTATTAGTAATTGGATTATTTAGTATTTCAACATCAATTTCTAAAGCTTGAGCATATGTGGCAAAATTACTTGTTTATTTTGTTCCCACTCAGATTCCTAAATGTTTTTGAGGGGATTTGATCATGTCACTTTGCCTCTCCCAACTATTCAGCTTTAGCTTACCCCAAAATCAAAAAACCTTAAGAAGGCACACATACCCAGAGACAAAGACTCCACTGGTAGAGATTATAGGTTTCTTAGGGAGATAATTTTATTCAGAGTTTTGTTCAGGCCAATATATTGTTGGAGAGAACAAAGTCAAAGGAGGCTTATGAATTTGTGCCATAAAAGCATGAAACTCCATGCATTGAGCTGTACAGAGACAAAAAACAAAAATAAACAAGCTTGAACAACAGTGCAGTAAAAAGACAAAGAAAATCCATCTCCCTGGCACAATATAAAACATTTAAAACAAAAAGAGCAGACAGGAGAAGATAAAGAAAGGAGGGGAGGAGGATAAAAATACAGCAGCATGAAAACAACAGTGTTTCTAAGCAGCTGGCGAGGAAGGAGCAGCGACTGACATTTTGAGGCTAAAGTATTTCCCCCTGTGTATGTCTCTCCAGCTTGAAGAACAAAGGCTTGTGAGGGTGTGAAATATGAATCAAAAAGCGTGTGGGCGGGCAGGAAGCAACGGTTATTAATTTAAACAGGTTAATTCCCTTCTGGTGGGATTTACAGGACATGCTACACTGAGTTCCATCACTAAGCATGAGAGCAGAGACACGATAAGGTGGTTTCGCTCTGATTCGGTATACTTTATCCACTTCATAGAACATCAGTGCATCCCTTTACACGTGTAAAGAAGCTTTTCTCTGCAGAGCTCCAGTGTTGTGGGTTTTCTCCTGCCTTTGCCCTGTGTGTTTTCCTATGGCTGCATAAGGCCCTTTGTGAACACTGATTGCTGTAGACAGTCACATGTAGAGAAGTGTGTTGTTCTGTCTGAGGAAGAGCCTTAAAACACGACACTCAACATTTGTTATAGCCTAGTTGCAATGAAAGGTAACATGGAAGAGGGTTAGAAACTCAGGCAGCCAGTATTTACAAGTTCTAAAACAATAAGCAAGGGAAAAGTAAATCTATCCTTAACACCCATACCCAAGTGTGTCTAATTACATGAAGACAAAAAGCCTACAGAAAAGGTAAGCTGTCTTATTCTGGTGAAATTAGGAGATAATGCTGTGCTTTTGATGTTTCATCAGTATGCATATGATACACCATTTACTTTGACCTGAAGAAGACCACCTGTGGTTAAAAAAATATATAGCATACATGTTCGCACTAATAAGCATGACTAGTTAAATGCATGCCACTCGGCGCTCACACGCCATTTGATTGAATATTCTCGTTAGGGCAGAAAGCAATAGTTGTGAGGCATGATGAACTTTGTGTATTTATTACCAAACTTATTACCACTTCAGAGCTCTCTGTCAGAGATGGGTTTCCTGATGTTCTACTGACTTCACACAACTGCACCCCACTTTGCTGTGTGCTCTTAATTCCTGCATAAATATTAGTGGTTAGTGCAATTTGAAAGCCATTCTTTTGGATGGAGTCAGGTGGAAGTGGGGCTGAAGTAGGGTGTTAACAGAGCACTGGTAGACCTTGCACCAGCTGACCCCCTGCCTTTTAACACATTAAATAACACATTTAAATTTATGTCTCTCCCATACTGAAACATGCAGAGGCAAATAGCCTTTTGCCTTCAGTTTCATGTGGACTTGCACATTGTCATTGTGAGCATGTAAGCGTGCTGACATGAGCATTTGACTCAAGCAACTTTGTGCCAAAGAAAAGGCTTCAAAGGCTGCTGGCATGGCTGTATGCTCTTGTCTATGTATGACGGCCCATCCCCACTGCACTCTAAAGCTCAACCGTCACACACATGCTTTGACCTCCTTTTAAACTACGACTACGACAAGTTTGCTCAAGTCAGTTTTACAAAATACCTTGATGCCAACACCATAGTAAACAATATTTCACATGGTTGACCTGAAAAATGATGGAAAAAGATCGGCTACTGCCCTGACTTTGTCAACTCTTACACTTTGTATAAACATTTGATACCATTTTTACCACAGGAGAATACTTAAAGACAGCAACCACCCCATCCACAGTCAGTTCAACCTGTTGCCATCTGGCAAAAGATTCAAAACTTGAGTGGATTTAACTTATACTTGAAGTTCAACACACTGAATGCCATGCTTACTTAAGTTATTTAACTGCCCTGAATTACCAATTCAAATGCCTTATATGTAAAAGCTTATTTATACGCCTAATTTAGCAGATTATCTGTTTAAATGAGACAGCAAAAAAACAGAACCAAACAACCTTTCAAACCAAGATGCTTCTTTTTAGTGTGTCTACATCTGTCTGCCAAGTAATCTTTCATGGCAGGTAAGCAGTTTTTTTTTTTTTTCTTTTACTGCAGTCTGTCATATGCTCTGTGCCAGCTGGAGGAAGAGGGAGGAAAATGAATAATGTGATAATGGAAAAGGAGAAGTAAGGAAAATATGGACCTAAGTTTATATACCAACATACTAATGCACACTAATTCTTAGGAATTTGTTAATTTATTAATTCATACAAACATAAGTTGGCCTACAGGGAATGGTTACTTGTACGTTGCATCATGCTGTTGAGGACATGATGTCTCCAAACAAACTAAAAACTGCAGTAAGTATGATTTCATTGAACAGGACAACATGTAGGCATTCCTAGTATTGGGTGGAGAGCTGCCTTTAGGCAAGCACAGTTCAAAATGTTAAGCATGCAATATGTTAAACCCCTAGGTGATGTGTGGTGGCCATGAGCCAGTCCAGGCCCAGCTGTCCAAATAAACCTTTTTAAGAACTCTCTGCCACACATTTTTTTTATTATTATTTTTTTTTTTTAGAATTTCAGTTAAATAATGCAACCTTTTCTTGTATTGATTATATGTGTCCTTGGAGTCACAGTCCATTTTACAACTATTAATGCATTTGCTTTGTTTTGTTTTTTTTAAAATTTTATTCTATAATTATTATGACATCATTTCTTTTTTATTATTATTTTTGAGCAAACCAAAAACAGATTTAAACAGGGTGAAGACACACTTGCCAACCCTCACTTTCTCCCAAGGAGACACACACAAAACTTGATGAAAAGGATGATGCCAGATAGTCAAACCAAAGGGCAAATGATAAAAATATTATGATGCAAATATTATTTACAAATCACGTCACTCCCCTTTAAGTACACAGTTCTCTTTTCACACAAAAGAATTGTGAATGAGTAATCAGTAAAAGATCTGCTTTTCTGTAAGCACCTGTGGACCATAAAATTTTACAACACAAGCTTTTTTTCAGCTTACTTCTTGTCCTGACTCTAGTCTTTTGCTCATCACCCTTCAAGGCTTTCTGTGGTGAAGCCCCCGTGCTTTGCCATGCAGCCAACAGGCATTTAGGGGTGCTGTTTTTTTTTTTGTTTGTTTCTTTTTCACTTTTTAGAGATGTGAACAAAACTCCAAACTGAACCTAAAATAAAGACTACAGAGACTCCAAAAAGTCACAAGCAAAGCTCACCATTTGCTATAGGAATAATTTGTAATTTGTAAGTAATCAACAGTTTTGGCTCCATGTATCCCAAATCTGCAGTCTGTCACTCAACACAAGACGAGAGAACGCATGCTGTGAATCTCCTCTGTGGCCTTGTCTGAGCCTGGATTGATCATCCTGAAGAAGTGAGACCAGATGATGGAAGTATTATCAGGGGTTGGGGGAGATGATGTCTCACTCTCAGCATCCTCTTGTTCTGGCTGCAACTTTTGTTCCAAAGAACCTCTGTATATCCATAATAACTAACTACTATAAACGCTGCAATGGTACTTAACAGTAGGCTAATAGACGGGCTTTGGTAATACCTGGTAATGCCCAGGTATAATGATGCACCCGCTTTGTTCTGCTAGACACACACACACACACACACACACACACACACACACACACACACACACACACACACACACACCTGTATATAGTACATGTTAGTTGTGTGTTTCCATCTTTGTGTTGAATAAAGACTTTTGAACTTTCATGCTGTCTATTTAATGTTGTACAAGAGTGAATGTTGCCAACCTCTACACTTTCAACTCCAAAATCCTTCAACCATTACAGCTGTTATGGTACATTTGGTTGTAGTTATTACGTAAATTATTAATCAGAGTAAGAAACAGTTTAGTACCTTTTTATGAGACAGATTTAGTACATTTTCTATGTGTTCCCTTTTTCAAAGGTGGTAACCCAAGGTGATCTAATGTAAATTGGATCATAGTATTTATCATAATTAATAATTATCCCTGATAATCATTAATTATTATTTATAGTCAACCGTAACCCTAATCCTAACGTTAACCTAACCCATAAACACTACTTAATTGTGTTTCATGTAATGCAAGACCTAACATAAAAATATATATATTAGATCAACACATGTAAACATTGGCCAGCATGTTAACAGTAATGTTACATGTAAATATGTCTCATACAGCAGCAGTCTCAGTAACAATGCTAATGATGTTAGTGTTAAACTCATTTATACGACTGCAACTTAAGGGGCTAAAATGAGCTATGTTGACTACATAATGCAGAATAATAATACATTTAGCCCGTCCAAAACAAACCAGCTCATTACCTGTCCAAGAGAGACACAGCTAATTTAGCTTCAGTTTTCAGGCTTCAGTGTCACCATTGTTGAACAGCCACTCCAATGTTGACTCTTGTTTCACCTCTTGAGGTTTCCAGCTTCTTTTTGTTTGGAGCCTTCTCGAGTTTGGTCTTTCTTTCCTTGCTCTGTTTGGCAGTACAAGCTGATGTAGCGACAGCTGGTAATCAAAAGTGTGGCTGCAAAATGTGCAAATAGTGCCCAGTATTTTCCAAATCCAGCATTTTTCTCCATTTCTATGGTTGCATTTTCAGAACAAATACATTTTTTTTTTACATTTTCTGCTAAAAATATTCTAAAATCATTTCCCAGTCATCAATAAAGTAATTATATTCTATTCTATTCTAAAATATCAACCAGCTATGCAACCAAATGTAAGCACCAACAAAAGCAGCAACATTAAAATTATAAAACACTCAGTCTCACAGAAAGCTCATATATGGTTGGCATCACAAATCAGTGCTGACACTCATAAAGTGAGTCAGAGTAGGACAGCACAGAAGTACGAGAGCGACGTGTTGCATTGAGAGCTGGATGTAGGTCTTTTGATTCTTTGACTGCCTGATGACCAAGGATAGCTCCTGACTGAAAACCAGTGTTTTAAACAAAGCCCATTTCCCAGATTGATCCCTCTCCATAACACTTCACTCTTCACTCCATGTGAAGTCACTCTCATAGTGCTGGAGGGCTCTCAGTATCAAGGCAGAGGGTAAAAATAAACAACTAAATTGTAGGACAAACAGTCAGCAATGAGCAAGGAGCTTCTTTTCACCCCCATAGAAGAAAAAAAGGACAGTTTCCCATAGATGTAGTTCTGAGTGTAGATGCTTTGGACATATCCCCACCAATATCCAGTGAGTAAAACATTTGCACACAAACAGTTACAGGTCTTGTTTCAACTTCCTAAACCAGTATCACTGATAGATTTGGCTTTGTTGCTAATGTGTGATAAGTTGGCTCATGAATGTGGGCTGGCTGTGGTAGCTAGCTACATCCTGGATGAATTTATTTGCACCCTGGGATGAATAAGATCAGAATTATCCAATAAGTCACAACAGCACACATTCGTGACGTGCTCTATCAAAATCAACCGGGCGTCTCAATGGCACAGTTCTAAACACACATGGATTTATGTCAACATCTTGATTTTTGGTCACTTGGGGGGGGTTTGTTTGATTTTAGACGAGTCTTGGCTTTCAGAATATGAAACCAGATTCATATGATTAATCCATTTCTGAAGCAGCGAATGATTATCAACTGCACTCTGGTCCTACTCAGAACTCTCCGTCCCCTCGCGCTCTGTCTAACTGAGAATAGCTCCTTCAGGGAGGTTTATGGAGCAGTGGTGGCTGCACTGTTTGTTTAGGGTGTGGATGGTGTTTTTATTTTATTTTTTTTTATGTTTAAACCTAGATGTAAATATAAATGTACATATTATTGGTTTGAAAAGGCAACAGTACCTGATTTAAAATGTGTCCTTTAGGTTCCATACTTCCATTCAGCTGCCATATTTGAGTGAAGAATTTCTTGTATTGTGATTATAGTACTTGATATTGTTGATGATTACACTATGAAATATCTGTTTAACTGCCTTCTTGATGGTCATTGTAATAAAAAATAAATGCATACATAAATAAATAAACCTTCAGTGGTGTTGACCATTGAGCTCTGCTATGCGTTTATGGCCCTGCACAGATTTGTTCTGAGCTTGGTTAATTAAGACTTGTGTCAAGTAGTAATGTAACTTGTGTAATTGCTCTCATCTGTCTCTTTCTTCCCTTCTGGTGCCAGCACACACTTAGAAACCTCCGGGCAGGGCTTGCTTTGCAAACGCTTTGTGTTTTAATATCTATGATGTCCTCTATCCCCACCTATATCAAAACCAAACCAACATCCTTGCAGTTTTCTGCTAAACAAATGAGGGATGATACATTTATTGCACAGGTTGTCTGCTTATTTACATGAAATCTACTATGGTTTATAATAGGCAGCATGCAATGATTTGCTGACTTGTGAAATACAGTCAACCTCTGATTGACTTTACAGTCAGGAGGCGGAAAAAGGCTATTAGCAATATTCAATGACCACAAAAAAAACAAACAACAATTAAAGAAGTCATTACAGATAATGGAATCAACTTATCTTTCCTCATTAACTTAACATACAAGTTTAATTTGTTTCAAAGTTATTAAACTAAAAGTTTATAGTTGTTTTTTTTTTTTTTTTTTAATTTTCAGACAAATTATCGACATGAGTTCATTTAACTTGAAGTGCACTGACTTTAAATGATGAAATGGGTGAAGGTAATCAACTCATAGCAATGATCAACATATTGGCATATTGACTTCCGAGTGTGCATTTGAGAGGTAATACTGTCCTGAGTCCCTTCTTTTTTTATAGCTTGAATAAAACATCACATCAATAGGAGATGCACGGAGAAACACACTTGAATCCAACATCACTACATCTAAGAATATTGAGATCGAATGAGGCAGGCGCAGACAAATATCACTAATGGTAAATTGTCTTGCATTTCTATAGATCTTTTTGTACAGCCTTTCTATAGCCACAATGCAATGTGCCAACCTGCTAATCAGGAAAAAATTGGGGTTCAGTATGATGTTCAGGGATGCTTCAACATGCAGTCAGGGGAGTCAAACCAGGGACCTTTCTGGTTGTTGGACAACCTGCTCCTGAGCAGTAACTGCCTGCTGATGACCAATCACACTGAGGCATTTCTCAAACAAACAAACAAACAAAATTGAGGGACAAAAAAAATAAAAAAATCAGTTGCTACTACTCTTTGAAGTGTGTTCTTTCATTCAGTGGGTTTCTCCATGCATCTCCCATTGACTTCAATACAGCTGTCACCACAGCCAAGCCCCAAAGCAATATTCAGTGATGTAATGACCCTTTGTTTTAGGTTTCTTGGGATTACTAAAATTATTTTCCATGCACACACTTTCCAATACACACACCACATGATGAAAGGGTGGACTGATGGACAGAAAGGAACACAACAAAATGCTCTCATTTCCCATCAGATCACAATTGCAGTGACAGCAAGCTGAAAAACACAGTCAGATATAACAATAAGAATTACTTATTGATGATGACTTAAAGATGACAGTGATTCTTCCCATTATACAGCTGCATGATGTTGGTTTATTAAGTGAGTTTTGACAACTACTGGGCAGAAAGAAACCAACATAAATTGACAGCATCGAGCTTTGACATGCATTACGTCAGTTATGGCTAACATTTGCCCTGTGTTAATGAGATCTACCAAAAGCTTCCCAATAGAGTCTGTGAAATGCCAGTCTAGAATTCACTGGTGTTTAAGCTCTGTAGCAGCAGCAATGAGCCTGTTATAGTTAAGCGACCCAATAAAGCGAATAAAGAAAATCCTGTCACACACACAAAGAATGAGACAGCCCTGAGCGGGGCAATGTAATTAGAATGTGTTGCTAGAAATACTAAACCCACTGGAAATCAACGTTGGGGTTCTACAAAGCTTGAGCATCTGTTTAAGAAAGTATAAGTGTGGACAAATCACATCATAGTCCTGGGCCACTATTATTCATTTAATTCAATTCATTAAAAAAAAAAAAAAAAATGTATTTCCATTACTACTTTAAACATGCTGTGTTTCTCTCCTCCACTGATTGTATCTACAGGAATGTGTATCAGGAATGTTAATATATGAAAAGCCAACATTTCCTGATTTTGCTGCTGCAAAGTAAAAGCTTTAAATAACAAAATAATGTGGGAATTTGTTCATGAACAATGTTTTGGTAATTAAACATATTTATCATCATTATGACGGAGCTTTGTTAAAGGGCTATTCTTCAGTTATACTGTTGGGAAGAAGAGTATTTACAGTTATTCCTTTGACCTCTACTAAAGACAAGCACGTCATCAGTTAACGACACACCTTCAAGCATCCTTCTAGAGTCCTACCTGGCCTGCCCGGATGATACATGGATGTCCTGAAATCTTTCCCAGCAGTCTGCAACTTGTCACTGAAGCTCACCACACCTCAACCTGCCTCAGCTGCCTGCAAGAGGCTTTTTAGAACTGCAGGACTGATTTTCAGATCCAAAAGGGCATGTCTTGATACAAAGAACTTTGAGAACCAGCTTCTAATGAGGCTAAATAAAAGATTTTGGGATTCCTGTACAGATGAGCGAATATCACACAAAGAAAAACAACTTGATTAAACTAGTTTCCATGTTGATCATAATGTTTTAAGTTCTGTTGCTGAAATGGAAAACTGATTTGCACACTGCCGTTAAGTAAGCCTGTCAATACTTGGCTAGTTTTTCTATATAAAGTGTTAAAAGATACAAATTCTGTTAAAAGTATAATGTTAAGTATCTAATTGAGAGTACCAAAGCTGTTATAAAGCTGAATTATCTAGGTGCTCATGCAGGACCTCTGGTCAATTCAGTCTTGATTATTCTGTCTGATATTCAACTTGCAGCAAACAGACTGTGTCTACTGATTTATTTTTTCAACAGGTTGTTTAAAAACAAACAAAAAAAAACTATCCTATTTTGTGTGCCGAGAACTTTTCGTTTTGTTGAGTTATCAAAAGAGGTATTGTGTATCACTGACGGCAAAAAAAAGTTTTTTACTTTTTAATTTGTACTTAAATACATTTCAGAGCCTGTACTTTCTTACTGTTACTTGTGTAAAGGGGCTGAATCAGTACTTCTACTTTTACTAGAGTCATTTTTACACAAGCATCTATACTAAATGTGAGTACATTTGCCACCTCTGGTAGCCATGTTAGGCTGCCATTCCAAGTCAAACTATAGCTATATGACATAGTCTATAAAATTGAGAAAATACTAAAATATAACTCATATCACAGCTCACTATACTGCACAGCTTTAGCTATACAACGTTAACAGAAGCTTATAGGCAATAGTCAATGGCCAATATCAATGCATTGTTTTTAATCTTGTATTAGTCCAGAGTTATGATGGAAGCTTGACTAAATCATCATTGTCTTGTTTTAAAAATATGTGTACTTACGCTGGTGAGCACCATCTTTACTATATATCGTCAAGACAGACAGCTGGACTGAAGAAAGGTAGCAAGATAGCACATGAACTCAGTGTTAATGTTTTTTGCAAGCATGTTGACCTAATTTCCTGTAGTTCTCCTGGCGTTTTCTTTTCACCAGCGAAGGATAATTTCACAGTCTTCAACTTGTTAACAGTGTCACCCCACTATTATAGGGGTTACAGGGGTACCCTGACAGCAAAATTTACCAGACAAATTCATCCGACCCACATTTATGTAACGAAACATGAACGAGACACGAAACATGGAACTGACACAGGGTTACTGTTACCCGTGTTGTTTTACAAACGCTGACTAGTTTACTGCAAGCTTTCTAGTGAGTCATGACTTACATTGCTCAGAGGCTTTGTACTTAGATGGCAGACTATAGTATAGTAGAGTTATTTAAAGTACTGTATTTCAATCGTGTTTATTCAACCATAACTGATTCCAGCTGATACCTTCGTTTAATCTGTAAAGCAGCCATACAGTTTGTCATAGAGTGATGAAGTATTCGGACTGATATCATATATATATATATATATATATATATATATATATATATATATATATATATATATATATATATATATATATATATATATATATATATATACACACACAAGAGATGGTTACACTTTACTTATCATAGGTCATTTTTTACATAGATGGTACACTGATAGAATGGCTGAATCAGGGATTCACCTTAAACTGAGATTTTGTAAAATGACAACCTTTTAAGGGATGTTTTGTTCCAAACTGACCAACCAATTAGCAAGCAATGGAGATTCACAGGGGTAACTATTGTGTGAGTAACAGGCACAGCAAGATGGTGTGCTTCCATTTTTGGCATTGTTTCTTCAGATTTTGGAGCCAGTACAGTGCTGTGAAACTTGGTTAGCTATGGTTAGCTAGATAACGTCAATAAGCAACCAGTAGCTGTTAGTTACAATTATGAGCCATTCTGTGTAAAAAGGCGACACACACCTTTTGAAAAAATAAAAATAGAGGACTGGTCTATCTTCTTTGCCTTTAGAGCACATCTTCATAGCACATACACACCACTTACAGGCTACTCTTATTCCCAGTGTATCCTGTTTCAGCGGGCCAGCCTATATCATAAAACCAGCTGTTAATAACAAAGCTAATAAGTACATTTTAGAAAAATGTTAAACATTTCCTTTAAATTTCAAATAGGGATTTCCCAGCATCCATGGTTTTCCTCCATCCTAGGAGTCACAGTTGGTCAGTATGAGCAAGCTGTACATGTTACGGAGGTTCTACCAGGGCCTACTACCAGTACGTCTCAGCTCAGGTGATCACCCAACTATCCTCCATATCCCCTAATCCCAGCTCTTCACCACCTGCCTCTTTGTCCGCTCTTCATGGCGCCCCACATTCTCTCTTGTGAACCATTCATCACCACCCCTGCCAGTTACCCTGGAGAGTTAGGTAAATGTTGACAATGTATTCACCAGTGTTTGCTAGTCTTAATACCTATTTCTAGAAATCGTTTGCCAATCCTGTCCACAGTTTGTTGCTAAGCTGCTTAAGATCTTTGATCACCCAGTTCAGGGTAAAGAAACTAAGCTGCTTCTCCCACTATGCTATCACCGCCACTCCAGTTTCGGCGTTGGGATCCCCGCCATCGCCAAATCAGATTCTAGTTCGCAGTTGGCAGCCCAGCCAATATCAGACTCTGGTTCCCGTCATTGCTCAGACTCCTGGGAGCTTTGTCCCGACCTCCTAATTGCTTCTCAGACTTGATGTGATCTTTGGCCCTGACTTCCTGGTTGCCTACCTGACTTGCTCTGCCCCTTGATCTGACCTCCTGGTCCCCTTGTATGTCAACAATTTAAAGATTCAGAGAGTAATTGATCTGTCTACAATCTCAAACAATGAGAGGACATAGTCATGTTTGTTGCACAACACACCTCAGATCCTCCAAACATAAAACTGGAAACATGAGCTTCATCCTCTTATGTCTTTTGCTCCTCATACTCTCGTGGTTGTTTTGCTCTTTTAATTCTTTCCTCATTTCCAATTAATGTTTTAGTTACATGAACATAACCCTCACCCCCCCCCAAAAGCTGGCAGAGGATCTTGTCAATGTTATATTTTACAGGCAGTTAGACACCTTCAGCTCTAAAAGGACTGTAAATTACTTTAAATGATAAACTATTTTAAAATGATTATATGCTTTTACATTATAATGTTCTAAATCAAGCCAACTACTAATTTTTTTGCTACCAGCAACTACAAACATGTCATTTTGTGAAATGCTGATCCTGATTAGAACAAACCTTTTTGTATTCTTGGCTGTACTAATCCCAAATTACAGCAAATTACTTGATGGAAAGGTCAAGTCAACAGCAGTACTTCAGCAATCTGACAACATCGCTCCCAGTTAGGCAGGAATAGGATGGATTAGCAAGGAGTGTGTGTGTGTGTGTGTGTGTGTGTTGGGGGGATGGGGGGGGGGCATTATTGCATTGGTGGTAGTGTTCCCTTACATGAACTAACCCTGCCTTCCTGAATGTTGAACATACTTACAATATTTCTCCTGTCAAGGTTTTTACATGAGCCTTCAGAATGTAATTGATTCTCCCTGTTATCATGAATAAACCATTTAACAGAACATTCTTGACTCCTGCCACAGAAGTCTGTGAAAACAAAAAAAGAAAAATCAGGAAGCTACAGCTTCACAAGCTTTACAAGCTTTACAAGCTTTCCATGACAAAGCATCTTGTTTAAAATTGGAGTGAGTCTCAACTCTTAACAAGGATTCTCATTAAAGGTAAATTACATTTTGCATTTTTTTCTTTTACATTAGTCTTACTAGACAGGTGTGACAAAATAAACAGATATGAACACAACAGATTTGTGTCTTGTACGTGTTTATTTGCATGTATGAATGTTTGCTGTGTAAGTATAATTGAACATGTATTCATATGTTCCTGGCTGTGACTTGAGCAGTGCAAATATCTATATTCTTGTTTAGTTTTGTGGCTAGCATGTGTTGAGCCCAAACCAGATTATGCCTTGCCATGAAAAGGAGGGACCTCACTGCAGCACAGGGGCTCTCATGATGTATAACAAATGAAGACTCGTGAGAAGGCCAGGGTGAGGACAAAAAGCTAATCTTCCACTGCAAAGCCAAGCAGAGCAAGGGAGCCCTCTGCACTAATCCGCCTGATCAGTAATTACAGGGATGACACACGATACAGTTCATGGTGGGATGATAGGATGACACCCTGAGGCAAATGAATACACATTTGTATTTTACATACATAAAATCCAGTTTGTTGTAGTGTAGAATTCTACTGGTCACTGGTGTTTTAGTTGCCTTATGATATAAATGAAACATTTTTGTCATGATCCTGGTTTTATGATTCTGTTATTTCTTGTTTTTTTTTGTTTTTTTTAAATTTTGCATCCTCCCCTCTGCCACTGTTTCCCAGTAAGCAGCCTGGCTGACTTCTGTTGCTGACTTACTCCGTCACCAGCCGAGACCTGCCATCAGTCCCCAGTCGGCGTCGGGGCTGACCAACCGCAGTGTTTCTAAATCGGCTGTCCGGTCAGCCAACTCCAGTGTTTCTCCAGTACACAGCCCAGTTTGGTTTGTGCTTTGTTTAGTCTTTTTTGTGCAACTACCCTGTTTTTTGGTGTTTGCGCTTCTATTTTTTATTTATTTATTTATTTATTTTTTTTGGGGGGGGGGTGTATTTAAGCATTAGCATAAATGCTTACCCTTTGTTTCGCAAATCCTGCCTGTTTCCTGTGTGTTTCTGCGTTTAGAAGTAGAAGAGAGATTTTTGCATAGTTGGTTCACACACATTTGGACCTGGAAAAATATTCCTCCATTCTGGAGTTTTGGTAAACACATTTTTGCTGCTTCTGTGAGGAACATAAGGCAGAAGAGATTGGGGACAATTTTGCTTTTACCACCCACAACTAGATGAAATTGTATATACATTTTATACATTATACCATATTTTATCTCTCAGATTTTGACCTCAAATACTGTGACTTCTGTTTCTACAAATAGCTATGTTTCCTTATCTTTATTTACTTTTTTTTTGCACAATGCATGTCATGGCACACATGCATAGTCCTATGTGATGTCAGTTTAATTATCATTATTATTTATTTTTTATGATTAACATCTTCTTTCAGTGACATCTGGCCACAAAAGTTTTGTCTTTTTTATATCATTTGAAAATAAAAGATATGAGACTAAGACACCTTTTGGAGATTTTTACTGTGGAATATGACACAAAGGGGTTAATGTTATTGTGTATGAATACAGTTAACATCCTAGGGCATTTCAATCTAAAGGTCAGAGTTTATCAGCCTCTCTAAATCTGCTGTTGTGGATTCCTGCCTCTGGTGTCCTCTGTCAGCAGGAGAGGATTTAGTAAGACAATCACACAGGAATGATAGCCTCTGTCTTATTTCTTCTTATTGCCCCTAAAAGGCTGAGAAAAATGCTGGCCTCACCTCAGGAACTGCAGAGGAAATTAAATCAAGGTGACTCAGTGATAAATAGAAAAAAAAAATCATGGCGTGAGCAATGTTATCATGGAGCTCTGCCTGGATGTGAAGCTGCTGTGATACAATGCTACCTGGTTGCTAAAGAAATCCAAGTAGCTTGTGTCAAGACTTCTCCAATAACTATCTTCATGGGACCAATCATGCATGAGTAGAAGCCTGAATTTTGAATGACAGAACATAGAGGTTATAAAGAGAATAACAAGGTCTGATATCTTCAAAAACACATTTCTCTTTATATGTTCATTTGGCAACTGATATGCTTGTATAAGAGAAACCAGGTGGCGCACAGTGAAGCACAGTCATAGAAATAGCCTTGCATTCACCAACCCAAAGGAATCTTTAGACACAACTTTCCTCTCTTTTCATTTCTATCTATTATTCTCTGCTGTCCTTTGACCTTTTACCTTACATTTCCTCTTCTATCCTCTCATTCCTTCTGCTTTCTCAACATCAGCTGAAACATACTCCCATCCAATCCTTTTCTTTCACTTCTACTTGCAACAGTTTCTAACCTTTTTCCTTAGTTAGCCTTATGAGGTGTCTGTAGCTCGGCCTCTGAGGATTTGGCTTGGGAACTGAAAGGTGGTAAATTTAAGTCCAGCATGGACCAGCCAGTACAGACTCTGTGGAGAGTGTGGAGAGATTCTAACATCTCTGCAAAACAACTGCATGTAATGAGTCCCATGTGTGTATTTCAGGCCTACCTGAGTGTATATAATACGTTAGAAATGTAAGTTCCCCCAAGGAGTAAATCTTCCACTTCTTGGAGAACACCCATGGTAACTGGAGGTTCAGACCAACATAGAACTGTGTTAAAATGAAAAAAAAAAAAAAAGAATTCAAGAGGTGAAAATGGTAGGGTTGTGTAGCTACAGGTACCAATAAGGTATAATGTAGTAAGTTTGGCCAACTGGATCCATTAAAAAGAAGTCTCTTCAGCCAAAAAAGTACAATCAAGTTTTTGCATTGAAGGATGATCACTGTCAATCGCTTGTATTCAGTTAACTTAAGCTCTTTCTAATAATAATAACAAAAATAATAATAATGGAGCTCTTCCAGACTTTCCAAATGTTATTGCACCGAATGGCTCAGATTATTGATTTGCAGGGGTCGCACTCCAAAGAATGCATCCACCATCTTAGGGATGCTTCGTTCACCATGTTAGCCTCTTGGGGAAAAAAAAATATTTTTGGGCCCTAGTGCATCACATGACATTGTAATTACACAGTTTGGCAACTACAAAAGTTAGCTTCAAAGCCTGCCGCTCTTCCTCGGGACTTGTGTGCAGTTGCTGTCCACTGTAGTCAAAATTAGTCCTGCTGTGTGTTCTCTCCATGGAGCAGAGCAAAGAGCTGCAGAGAGCTGCTCTGCTGGGACACTGTGTGGCTGCAATAATAAGGAGATGAACATTTTTACCTAATGAAGGGCTGAGGTATTTAGTTCCTATTCTTTGGTTCTTCAAAGGCTTATCTGTCAAAACAATGCACAGTGCTTATTGTGGTAAATGGACTTGCAATTATAAAGTGCTTTTCTAGTCTGCTGGCTCCATGATATTTCTAAGCTCAGCCATCCACACACCCACACCCAACCACACACTCACACACACATGAATGGTTGTTAAGCTGCCTGGGGAGGGAACTCAGTACTTCATTGTAGGTGGGTGATAAATAATGTCGTAGGCCACCTCTTCTGTTCAAAGACGGTCTGTGTTTGACATATCTTACTCCTTCAAACCGTCTGTCTTCTCTGGCCAAGATGTTTACATTGTTGTCCTCAAAGGAATATTTTGTTATCCTTCAGATATAAGCAGGCAGCAGCGTCTTGACCTGAGGAGTTGCCCCAAAAGTCTGCGCTGTCTCCCCCATGAACACCTCTGTGCATTCCTGGCTGCACCGAACAGAATCAACAACATTACTCTGTTTATTCAGAATTCAGAAATCAATGCACAGTAGAGAACATATCAGGATGTGAGAGGAGGGGAGAGTCCCCTAAGGTGTAAGGGTCAGAAAGTCACATGAGGGGCCATTCTCTTTGCCTGTGGTGGTTACAGGAAGGTAGATAGGATTACATTTACATTCCAGTACAACATCAAAGGGTCACTGTCATGGGAAAAGCATGACCAACACAACATTCAGGGTTTTTTGTTTTGGGAAGAAATTGTTAATGACTGTCGTAAAAGTATGTAACACCTATTCTGTTGTATTTAAGTCAGAAACATTTGGAAGACTGCAGAGAACACTTCGGGTCTTCTCTCCTTCTGTCTGGCTTCTGTCTCAGATGGGCAGACATCTTTCCAAGGGAAAGTGATGTTATTGTCCACATCATTTACAGTATATGTTCTTTAAATCGTTCCACTTCCCTTGCTCTGATTTTGACCCAGGTGTTGTTCACATACCTGAACCAGTGACTAGGAACAATTCCTATGACGGTAATCAAGGCTCTGCTCACAACATCTTCCAGGCAGACTGTTGGTCACTATTGGGGACGGCAGTGAACGCATGGCACAGCCGTGCTTCTGTCCTTAGAAACCCTCACTGTACTGGAAGTAGGTGGTCTTCAGAGGTCAAGTAGGGCACAGATGTAGTCTGGAGTGAAGTTGGTTCTGCAGGACAGAGTGCTGTCCTGTAGCACGTGTTTTCTCACCTTCTTTACCACTTCTTGAGAGGGAATGCATTTAAAAGTGTGGGGATCATTGCATCATCTGAAGTTGATCTATTGCAATGATAACTTAATTTATAACTAAATTCCCAGATCTCATTGATGTGTGCGGTGTTTGACAGGTTAGATGCAGCACTCTAATCTAAAACCAAATGTTTCTTAAATTTAAAAGTGGTGAATTGGAACTGCAAGGCACAAAAAAGTGCACCCATTTTCTATGTCCACAGTATTAAGTTATGATTGCAATTCATCAACTTAAGTTTTACTTTCCTTTACAATTCAATACATTTAATTAATGAGTAACAGATATATACTAAACATTACATTGCATTTAATTTTCACAGTAGTAGAAGTGGTAGAAACTTGATGAATGTGTCTGTGCTGCAGTGCTGAAATGATTGTTCATCTTATGTAACAGGTGGTCTTATTCACCTGCTGTTTAATGTTCAGTCACTTGTCTGACTAGAGAAACAGAAAAATAGACAAGAACGACCAATTTCAGATCAGCAGAATGACCAGGCTGCTACAATTTCAGGTTTTACCAATCAAAAAAGGTGAAAGGACATTTAGTAATTGTTGTATTACTATTGATATTTAGCCACTATATTGGGAATGTAGTTTCATCCTCATTCCAAAGCTCCCCCATTCTTTTCCTAACCTCGTCTCTGTTTCCTGTTTCCTATTTCTGTCTCTGCTTTCCTCTCTGCTCCTCTTCTATAATATGCTTTACTCGCCTTACCTCACCTGTGCTTTGCTACTGCCTTCCTTTGAGCAGAATAGCTTTCTCCATCAGTCAATGTCAGTGCACACTATATGAGTGTCTGTGCACCTGTGTGTGTGTGTGTGTGTGTGTGTGTGTGTGTGTGTGTGTGTGTGTGTGTGTGTGTGTGTGTGTAATTTTCAAAGTGGGTGCCGTGCCTGCACTTCAACCTCCCTGTTGTTATGCTCAGAGCAATCAATAGAAAGCGAGGCTTCATCTGAGTGAGAAAAAACGTAGCTCAGCTGTCACAGCACCCAACAAAACAATGACTCAGTATGCCCAGGGGAGCTCTGAGTGTGTGCGTGTGTGTGTGTGTGTGTGTGTGTGTGTGTGTGTGTGTGTGTGCGCGCACCCCGTTTTGGCTTTATGTGTGCTTTTTTGCACCTACAGCACATCTGTTTCCACCTTCCGTGAGCCACTCACATAACACAACCCTCACGCACTCACTACACACACATATACACAAAGACACACATACACACTGAAACTCCCCTGGGTCTCAGTCCCAGCTCAAGTCCTCACCTTCATAAAGAGTGCAGTGTCAATGTCACGCAATGTCAGTGTCAGAGCAGATTAGATCAGCCTCATTGCATTCATACATCCCAACTGGCCACTGGACAGACCAACCATGGGCCACTCACCATGGCACTGTGTATGCATACACACACACAGACTTAAGGGTGTGAGCAGTAGCATGATGACAATTCTCCTGCTCCTGGCTTGATCTTCTGTCTAGACAGTCTAAGTGTAACTTCCTGCAATGGTTGTGTTATCTTCTGTCCGCCCCAAGGATCAGCAACTTCATGCCCCTGTCCTATTTTATTTCAGTCCTTGTTGAGCTGTCATGTTCAGTATGTATGTAGCAGGAACCTAAGCAATTTAACCAGAAAGAAATTCCTGTTTGTCTGTATGTACATAATTTACATATCTAGAGAACAATCCATTGGATCTATTTGGAACACATGATGAGATCAGTATTAATATATTTTGAATTAACAGTGAACACTGCTCTGTACATGGTGTAACAGCTCGCTGTAATAACATGTTGCAGTGAAATAAAAAAAAACAAAAAACAAAAGCAGAATGTTAAGTGGATAAGTGGGAAGATGTGGTCAACACAGGATTTCTATTCTTCAGTGAGACCTGGAGGTGACATTTTAAGTTCCTGTCAACAGCTGAATGCTAGCTTACAATAGCCTCAAGGGCACATGCCTGCAGTCTTTCACAGAGTGAGGCAGATGTATTCTTACAGCCATAAGTGCCACAAGAAGGGAAGAGAAAGCACAGCCAAAATTTCCCAAAACTTAAAAGACAGCAGTGAGTATTACCAATAACCAAGTTTGTTCTTTATGTTCATTATAACAATGTCACGTGTTTTCTTACATGTGAGACACAAGCTAACACGAGTAGGATGCCATAAACGCTGACAAAAATGTGCTGTGCTCACAGTACACAGCTCTTGTGTCTGTGGTTCAGCAGCTGACTTGGTAGCATAAAGTACCCATCACATGAGCAAAAGAGCAAAGCTGCCGTGGCAGCTACAGACTCGTTCAGCAGTTAGCACATGGCACACACCTACACCAGAAAGGAGGAACCTTTGTGCCAGGTACCCTTTTTGTGGAGGCTGTTTTGCTACAGCTACAATGTTTTGGTTGACTGGATGTTTGCACAGTTTGGCTTGCTCTATTATCAAGACATTGATAACAAAATTAAAAAGTAGTAGTAGTAGTAGATTTGTCAGCTGTAAAAATTAATGCTGGAAGCACTAACAGTTTATGATATTCTTGTGGTAGTTGGTGGGTTTTTGTGGTCATCTGAGATATCTTTGAGTAGAATGCAGTGTTTGTTGTTTTGTGTGCTTTTTTGTAGTCATTTGGGTTGGTTATTATTCGGATGGCCAATTTAAGCAGGCGGGCTCTGCTTTTAAACAGTCAGCGCATGTCCCAAATTGTAGCCATTTAAAAAAAAATGTCATATTCTGTAGTCCACACACAGAATGTGAAAGGGGCTGACATAAATCAGATTTAGATTGAGTTATTTTAAACCTGAGAATTCATCGCTCTGTGTTATATCTCCTTTTGTCCACCTGCTCTACTGTTACATTCCCAGTGTTTGTTGTGATGTCTGTGAAACTGGAGGAGGTAGATGTGAAATCAAGTGTTTCTGATGGCATATAATGACTATCCTGACCTGGCTTACTGGACTATAAAGCACTGAGTGAGTGAAGGAAGCAGCCTGTGTTAAAAAAAAATATGGTTGAAAATAGCTCTTCTATTCTGTATTTATTTTTCATATTTTGATCCTAGGGAGACTGTTGTTAGGCAGAAACCCTGAATGATTCATGACATGATCTCAGTGACTTGACATATGACATCAGGGTGGGGACAACTGCTTTGACAAACTGATGAAGCTTCTGGTCCAGAAGGAGAAACATCTTCAAGACTGAAAGTCTTGCCGATTTTCATTTCCAGGAAACACATCTCTTCTCAATTAATGTCCAGCAAGCAGATCCAATAAACTCTAAGCCTCAACTTGAACTTTGAATTTTTAGGTTTCAGGACAGCTAACCCGAGTTCATTCAGAATCTATTAATTACACATCAGCCAACCATTTCTGTGCTGTAATACATTAATACAGACCCTTGGAAACGGTGAGATGGTTTTCATTTTTTTTTATACAAATAAAAAAAACAGAAGTGTGTTATACAAAAGCATTTAGCACCCCTGAGTCTATACTTTGTAAAAGCACATTTCACTGCTCTGAGAGCTGCAGCTCTTTTAGAGTAAGTCTCTACCAGCTTTGCATATCTAAAGATTAAAATTTTTGCCCATTCTTCCTTGCATAATAGCTCAAGCTCAGTCAGACTGGATGGAGAGTGTCTGTGAACAGCAATTTTCAAGTCTTGCCAGAGATTCTCAATTGGATTTAGGTGTGGACTCTGACTGGGCCATTCTAACACATGAATATGCTTTGATCTAAAGGCCTCCACACACCGCCCAGATGTCCGACTCCCTTATCCGACCACTATCCGATCCTTCACTGCTGTATTTATACTGAGATTAGATTACACACAGGTGAACTCCATTTACTAATTAGGTGACTCCTGAAGGACACTGGTTGCACTGGATTTTATTTAGGGGTATCAGAGTAAAAGGGGGATGAATACTTTTGCACACCACACTTTTCTGTTTTTTTATTTGTAAAACCATGTATCATTTCCCTTCCACTCCACAATTATACGTCACTTTGTGTTGGTCTATCACAGGGGTACTCAAATACAAATCTTAAAGGGCCACAAAGATTTATTTTTCAATGACTCAAAGCTCCATGTATTGAGGTTGGTCAAGCCACATGCAATAATACTGTATAATATAAGTTTCTAAGTCTAAGTGAGCACTCTGTTACTTTTTTGTTGTGTCACTGATGTGACAAGAATCCTGCTTGCAACTTGATATGACAATTTCAGTGCATTAATTTTTGTTATTCTTACCTCTGAATTTTGAGGAATTGTCTCTTCAAAATTCCTATGCCTCATCTCATAATGCCGTTTCAAATTGGAAATCCTTATCACAGCTATAGTCTCCTGGTATATTAAGCACATGGATCTTGAGCTGGTTGGAGGGAGAATGAATGCAAATGTTTCAGTCCATTCTTCTTGATTCGCTGATTTTCACTGTCAATATGCAAACTGCTCCAAAAAATGAAAGTGAAAGTTAAAAATTGCACCTGCAGCAGTGAGTGACCCAATAAGACGTCGTCTGGGTCCAACCAAAACACATGGTGAAGGAATAATAATTTGGAGGCCACAGATTGGAGGCCGGTGGGCCGGAGGAGAGATATAGACGATGAACAGTCTCATTACCACTTTTTCTTACTGAGTTTTTCAGCTTGCTTAAGTACTACACTAAACATGTTCCGCATTGCATGTCAGGGGATGAAGAGTGCAGTAGCAGATTGATGGATTACATTTTATCAGCACAGCCAAGTTCAGACAATTTGATAGTAGTTTAGAAAGTGTGAACTGTGGCTCTCCCTCTCGAGATGTCTGTCTGTGGATGCACACTGACAAAATGTGGGACAAAATTCTCCAGTTGATTCAACAGCCCTGCAGCAGCCAGGTGAGCATTCAGGCTGGGAGACCTGTTGGGATGTCCACTGAATCAGAGCAAAGCGATACACTATTATCTTAATAATGTGTTTGGCCTCTGTGAACTTCCAAGATATGCAGAGGATGTTCGTGAACACACTTTTATAAACTGATTGCATCTCTTTTGTCATCCGCCACTGCGTGAGAAATTTCTGTGTAATTCCTATGAATTGTTTTCAATTATTGTTACTGTGCAGTGTAAAAAAGTACACTGCATAATAACAATAATTTCTGCTGACAATGTGTCACTTGAGCATGATAGCTCATGTGTATTGTGACCACCCACAGTCAGTGAAATATTTAAACCAAATACAAATAAAAAAAAAAATATCATGGACCATTATCATGGACCAAGCATATTTAAAGATTATCTACCATATCATGAGGTCATCAATATTATGCTTCAGCTATGTGTTTTTTAACAGAACTGCATGCAAGTATGAAAGTAATATTGCTGTGGAAGTGATTTAACAGGAAGAAAAAACTGCATGTGTGGCTCATCTGAGCAGCTGACTTTATCTGAAGGGTACCAGGACAAACTATCATAGTATAAGAGCTGAATACATTATTTGTTATTCTTGTTTTTTTTATTGTAGTTACAGAAATGCAATTACTTAGATTAGTTAGATGACTGCTACACCAAGTCATCAAGTGTGTGCAGAAATCCGAGAGCAAACTAACAAAATATGTTGCCACAGTGAAAATGTTATTTTTGAAAGGATAAATGGCAACAAATATGGACTAAAGCAGAATATACCATTAGGTATAAATCATATTGTGGATTTTGGAAATGATAACATTTAAAGTTACTTGATGTGAAGTTTTTACATAAGAAGTAGCCTATAAATCTGTCCATTGAAACATTTCAGTAGGAATGTTACTTATAAGAACATTGACCTAGCTAGGCATTTTTGTGTTTATACATGCAGTATTTATTCACTTCGGGAAATTTTACGATTTCTTGCATTAAAGTTAGACTCAACAGAGACGAGATATCATCAGCATCACTTGATGACTCACAAATTGCTCTAATGTGCCTTCAACACTTGCTGAAATATGGAGAAAAAAAATTGCAAATGCTTTTGTCTTGTTTTGTGCAGGATTGCTTCTGACATTTCTAACAATTTCACAGCGTTGAAAAGTCCAAAAGTCAAAATGTATTGAAAGTTTGATGTAATAAATCCTAATGTTGTTTGTAACAAAATATTCTGCTTCAGTCCATATTTGTTGACATTCAGCTTTTCAAATAATAATATTTCCACCATGGCACAAAATATGTTTGCTCTTGGATTTCCGCGCGCACCTGATGGCATGGTATAGCAGTCATCTAATTAAGCTATATAAATTTCAATTTCGTGCAGAGCTGTTGAAAAAGAAAAACAGCTGAAGCATAATATTCATGATCTCATTATATGGTAGCTCATTAATCATTAAATATGGTCTGTGTTAGAATCACACTCTCTCACACATCAAATATTGCATGCCCATAATACGGTAAGAGCTGATTTCACACTGATGTAATGCTTCAGCTTCCATCATCACTGCTTCTCGGGAGGATAGATAAACCATTACAACTGGTTTTCATGCATGGCGTTATGTTTCACTCCACCATCGCAGGGGATCTCAATCCAGTCACAGACTCTCTCAGGTCCTAGCATGGACCCTTAACAAGCTGCTGAGGGCTCATCACAGAGGAACAGGAAGTTCTAAGAGGCTGCTCCTGTACTGTATGAGCACGTGCTAATGCAGCGCGGTTATCATTTTCAAGCTGCAGTTCCTGAAAACTGTCACCTATCGCCGTCTATCAAACATCATGAATAGTTGTATTTCACTCTCACTTCTGTCAGGCACACAGTCATAAAACACAGAGAGCACATCACAGACGGAGAGGACGTCAAGAGATGCCCAGCTTAGTTAGCGTTAGCAAGACAGAAAGACTACAGAGAAATGCACTGGCACTGCAAGCTAGCAAACATGAACGTAATACCTCTTCTCGTGCTCTTTAGTATAGTTAAGTAATATAGTGTATAGATAAGCACCTTACTCTCATCTCTCAGTTGTAAAAATTGACACCTGCTTTGCTACAAATGTTCAAAATATAGTATACACTTTAACTTTTTTTTTTTTTTTTTTTAAGTTCGGACTTTGTTGGACAGGTATGGTCTGTAGTAATCTGTTGTTTTTTAATTGTATTATACAACTGTATTTAGTTTTTATGCAAACACTTTTTTTTAAAACAGTTTGACCTATGTATTTAAATGTTCTGCACAATCCTGGCCTGTTATTAAAACTGCCCATTTTATGGTTTGGTTTACTATTTAATACAAATATGTGTCACGGCATTGTTTAGCTGTACATACATGTTCATGTAATGTTGGCTATAATTTAAATAAGGCTGAGAGATCTTAACACTTATATGAAAATAATATTTAGATTTAACTGACTACACTAAATGAATTCCAATCAATGCACTGATTAAATGCAGGACAGCATGATAGCTGCATCACATTGACTCTACATCCTTAAATCTGTAATCCCAGACTTGTTGGCACCTTCTCATGAAGTAATGTTTTAATCAAAAGTAAGATGTATCATCACTGTTGAAAGTTTGTATTGTGAGATGATCCCACTGCAGAGTATTTCTAAGTCAAAGTGAAAAGCATGCACCATTCTTTTAGAATTTGAAAAAGGTGTTTTTCAAGGGAAATGTGCTTAGTGGTATCTTCAGAAAGTGTCTAGCTTTTCTGACCAACTGGATTACCAGTCCTTTAAACGGCTTCTACTACTCAGGAACATATAGCTGTGATGAACACTGATGAACATACAAATTGTGAACAATCCCAAAAATAGCATAACTTCATGTGGACTATTGTGTCTATTGCTGGAATATGTAGGGCTTGTGAGAAGACTGACATTTGCCAGGATAGGCCATTCTATCTGACGACCACACATGCCTTGTTGTTTTTAAATTCATATTCATAGTGTTTTGTAGAAAGCAGGACTGGATCACAGATTCAGACAGAAAAAGACTTCCCCAGATTGGTTGGACTGGATAGGCATATTTTTGTTCCTCTGAGGTTGCTCTTCAACTTTTTTCCTAAACCCATTAAAAAATTCAAACACCCCCATAGGAAAAGTTAGATCTCAGGAGTCGTCGGCTTTCCCTATACACAAAGATTTTTCATCGTGAACATTGAACAAGTTTAACATTTACAATTGTCGGCCACAACCCATTTCCGAGCAAATTATCGGGACAAATTGACTCTTAACATACCACAGACCTCAGGATAATCATATAGGATAATCTTATAAGAGAGAGGATACTCTTCTGTGGTCAGGAAGGGGTAAAATCAGAGCAAAATCAGCCCGATTATCGTTATGTGTGTACCCCACTTAAGTCTGCAGCTCTGCAGTTATTTGCATTCTCAAAGAAAAAGGTTGTATCACCTCTTTAAAGAAAGGGCTGAATGAAAATGAAAACAATTAAACTACTTAGGCTAGTAGCTACTGCATGATATAGTGATTTGCAATTTTGCACCTTGTTTTAGGAATGCAGCTATGTCCGTTCTCCTCTTATTTTAATTATTTGCCTTTAATAACTGCCAACCTGTTGTCGAACTAAGTACACTGCCTTTTTACCTTAACAAACCCTCCTCTGCATTTGGCTTTGTGTCCAGAAACATGAAAAATCTTCTCATTGCTTGACTTGAATCGTGAATTTCTGTATTTGGTGACACCTAGTGGTCACATCAAAAATGTGCTACAGCAGGAAGCATTGCACCTGCCCAAAGAACATTTATGTGTTCTGAATAATTCAATAAATGCAATCATAAGATAATAATTGTGTATGTAGGGACATTATCATATATGTCCTTTTTAAACTATATTCCTGAAATACTACACAAATACACTGCAGCGTCTTAAGCACTGGAGGCACTAACCACTGAAAATCATAATCAAGTAAACCTTTAAATGTAATTAATTAACTAATTAACTGTTTATTTATTTAATTAATTACATCTAAAAAGAGACATTAAACAAGCTCCACGGAGTACATGCACCTTGCTCAACACATATTCATTCATTCAGTATACAAAAAGCGGTTAGTGAAAACTACATTGTAGGACAAGCCATAAACATAGCTTACCTTTCCAATGTATTGAGGTTCAGGTCCGATGTGTTCCTCCAGAACAAAGAACTGGTTCCAGATCCAGCCTCTCTTTGGTCGATGGTGAGAATCGTTGTCTATGGCAGACAACTTGGTCTGGTTCCTCTGTGCTCTTGAGTTTGAGTTGGAGATCTTGGAGTAGGATTTGGCATTCATAATTGTTTGTGAAGAAGGTCTGAGTTTGGAATAGGATTGAGGATTTGATAGTAAAACTGGGCTGGCACTGGAGTAGGTGCTGGGCTTTATTGTACGAGATGAGTTGGACCTTTGATAAAGATTGGATTGTGAAGGTAATCTAGTGTTGGGGACCAACTCCGAATTGGTCTTAGGCCCATTCACTACCTTAGAGCTGGAGAGTGTCTTGGGATTGGGCCGTGACAGTGGGCCAATCCCTGGCTTTGGATTGATTTTGGGGTTGACTTTTGAAGTCTGGTTTGAATTGTTGTTGGCATTGGTCGCTTCTTCATTAGAATTTGATTGGTATGCCAAACCTTGTCTTGAATTAGAACTCTGTTTGGACAAATTCTGTAGCTCGACTCTAGTATTTGAGCTTGATGTGGCTTGGGAGATTGTTGAGGGAAGGTTTGAGTCAAACTGAAGGCTGTCAGTTAGATACAGCATGGCGTCAAGCCTTGGCTTTGACTGAGTCTTGCTCCGGAATTTCTGGTTGGGCTTCAGTGGAGACATATGTTTTTTAGGGCTAGAATTTGGGAATGGTGTTGGTTTAGGCAGTGACTTGACCCAGGGATTAGGGTACAGGTTAGGGTTGGGGTTAGTGTTAGGGCTCAGACCGACCTGGGTCCCAAAACAACTCTGGGAGACAACACATAGGAAGACCACCAGGGGACTAAGACAGGAAACTGCAGCCACGCCAGCTAGAACTCTCATTGTAAAGAAAGGATAGTCCGAAAATGTCTTCCCCTCTCACTTCCAATGTGTCATACCACGATGGGCATACACAAACACTCGTTAACAACCACAGACACACTCAAACACACAGGTTTACAGTCCTTTTCACAGAGCAGGTTAGCCAGTAGAGTCCACATGCTGCAGCCCAGGGAAGCATTTTATGTAGTTCTCTCAGAAAAATTAGAAAGAGCTCCATAGTCTTGTTCAATATGTTTGTGTGGATGTGAGATGTTCCTTAATATGTGGCGATGTTCGTCCTCCCACAATTGTTCCCACGTCTGAGATCCATTTAGATGATTAGTTTACATGCAAGTATGTACAATTAGCCCAAACGTTTGTAGTGAAGTCCATGGCAAACTTGTGCATCAGCGCCGTTTGTCATATCCACTATGGCCAGACATCCTTATTCATCATGTTGAAAGCAGAATCATCTGATTTTTGTTCTTCAACTCCTGAAACAGAGAAAATGAAATGCGTGATCAAATGTTAAAAAAGGAAACAATTAAAGTACCAACAAACTAAGAGAACAAACAGCCTGTCTTTTAAGCTCAGTGCTAACTGCCAGTTTTCAATGGATGACAGATCTCTGTTTTCACTTTACAAAATTATACAGGTGGCAGTGTGTACTCCATGTATGTGTTGTTGCTGTACAAAGTATGTAATTTTTGGAACTGACATTCTCTCAGACAATAACATGAAAAAGCAAATTAGGTATGCATGTAGTATATAGTGTGCCTTCAAGTGCAGGCATAGCAGATGGTCTACAGTAAGGTTGGGAATCACTGGTTTACTCTTCAATTTCTGATGCTTTTTAAATAATAAGTACAACTGTGTATTTTTTGCATTTGTCACTTTTGAGGATGGATTTTTACAGAATGTGTGTCAGTGAATTATGTAAATTAGACACTGATATAATTCAGCCATACTGTTGATGACAACTTGGCAACCAGTGTCAAATTCTTTCACTGTGCCTGATTGAGAACAGGGGACAGAAAGTCACTTTCAACAATCATATGCATTCCTAAGCTCTCCAGTTTCCTTTTCCTGTCTTAATCTCCAGGAGAGGTCTTAGGGAAGTTAAGACATGCTTTTGAATCAAAATGAATCGTTTCTTGTAACTATAGGAGGAAGAACTCAAAGACAATGTAAAATATTTGGCATATTAGAAGCCTATGAAGTTGGTCTGTTCCAGTGAAGTACCACACAGCCATCTGACTGAGGTCACAGGTAGTCTAGATCAGGCTACGAGAACAAGGGTGTCCATGTCTTAGACCTGGATTCAGCCAACTGTTTTACTACAGCTGAACGTTATCAGGCATGGGTACCTATGTTCTGGCTACCACCTGTGGATCACGATTTATAACTGTTGGGCCATGTATGCCATGTATGCTCTATGGCTCTTCACTAGGCCAGACCAATTTTGCAATGTGGGCACTCTTTAGATTGTAGTCTTGAAACTCCTGAGACCTGAAATTCAGCTTCATGTAACTTTTAAACTGACTGGTCAGTAACTGTCTGCTGTGTGTGTGAATTATCCATCCTCATTAAAAAAAAAAAACAAAAAAACAAAAAAAAAAAAAACGACCATATAAGACAACCACCTCTAGTGGACATGGTAATTATTACAGTACTAAGAGAATATATCAGATAAAGTCCACATAGGACTGGAGAGGGAGAGGGATTTTCGGGTCAAACAAATACAGGGCTACAGGACACCGCTGTTCATATCCATTGTGAAAGTCAACCAACTGCAGTTACATAACATAGGCATATTGCTTCATAGGTAAAATAGTTATTTTAACCCGCACCACAACGTTTTCCTAAACCTAACAAATGGTCAAGTGTACACCAATGGTTTTGGGAATGGTCATACGTCATACATGACTGGCAATCAACCTGTTAGTATATCAGAGCCTGCCTGTAGATTGCTGCTGTTGGAATCATGGTTCTCTCAAATGCAGGTGTAGCAGATGGTAGACAGCAATGTTCTGCAACTAAAGGCATAATCAAATTTTACAATTCATTATGAACAATGGTGATGTTAGCCAAGACACATCAGAAATAACGGAAAAGTGTCAGCTTAAGTGGCAGTCAAGGAAAGTTGAGGGAATCATTGAAATCAGTATCACTGGTTTGACAGCTAACATTTTGTTTTTCTTTTTTGTTAGCATACTTCAAGCAGAACAGGCAAACTGAGAATTACAGCAGCAAACAAAAGCTTGAAATTCTTCCATCAAAGCTTGTTGCTTGGCTCCATTTGTATTTTTGGTTCCTGTTGACTGAATGTTCTGCACAAGATGCCTGCAGCATTTCTTTGCATTACCTTAAATCTAAATCACTAAAGCTGCCAGCAGCACCAGCCTCATCTAGAGGCAAGCAAAGTGTAAGCAGGCGATAAATGTTTCATCAATGATGCAGCCTGGTTGAGGCAGCCTCTTTTAAAAACATTCTCCTTTTCCTCCTTCTTTTGTGAGAACACAGTGATTGATTTAGAATGGAATGATTATAAAGAAAACAATTAGGAAGAAACTGACAGTTCATATTTAACTGATAGCTCACAGCCCAGTAGACCAATGTCCTTGATAAAAGTTACACATTAAAA
This sequence comes from Acanthopagrus latus, assembly GCF_904848185.1. Classification (NCBI taxonomy): domain Eukaryota; kingdom Metazoa; phylum Chordata; class Actinopteri; order Spariformes; family Sparidae; genus Acanthopagrus; species Acanthopagrus latus. The sequence goes on from NC_051059.1 coordinate 2,637,786, forward strand.
AGCTGTAATGTTTCTTGTAATGATACCAAGAATGCAGATATTCCATATCTGTTTAATGTGTTCATTTAACAGATTAAATGTAATCATATAAATAATTTGGAACTCCATCAAATATTCAAAAAATGCTTTCCTATCTGTCTGGGTGAAAACATTATCTCTGAAAGATGATATGACTTCTTTCATCTTGTGCTATTTTCACATAAATGGCTTTCATGCTATCAGAGCTTATACACACATTCCTTTGTGAATGCACATAACTGCTGACTTAAAGCAATTACATTAATTAATTTGGCAGTTTGGAGGCCAAACAGCCCCATCTGGACATAAAGGTAAATCTGAAGCTTCAACATTGTAATGGGCTCTAATAAAAGAAAGAGCCATGTATACTTACTTTGCATGGCGAAAGAGGATAAAGGACTATATTAAAAAATGTGTAAGGTTAAACTTGTAATCTGTAATTTGAGACTGTAAGCACAGTGTGAGCCTCATCACTGGCTCTTTGGGATTTCTTTCTAGTGCCAGCTTTCAGTGCCAAAGCTGGAAGTAGTTTTCCCCATAAATGAACCAAAGTATAAAGTTGCAGTACTAACAAAAACTAGCAAAGTTTATGTTTATTCACTGTCTGTTTATTCACAATGCTGATTTTCACCTAATTTGTAAACTTGCACATTGCTTTTTTCACATCCATGCATCCGTTCTGGATGCTTTAGCATTGCTGCATTTCTTTGGACAATACCCCAAACCCTAATACAATGTAACCCCTAAAAATTCAGCAGTCATGTCTCTCCTAAAATATTTAGTTACAGAGGTGTCTCGATGTGCACGTGAAGTTTCAGCAGCACAGACATCACTACGTGGTCATAGAGCTATTTTAGGAGTTTTACACGAATATTATAGCGTGTCTCTATGATTTTCTCACTCTTCCACTACTACAGGTTGTTTTTTGTTACTGTGATGGTAAACTACTACAGAGTTAATAGGCCACAATATAGCATAGCACTGATTATAGTTTATAGCTGAGAGAATAGATCAAGGATGAAATTGTGCATCTGCAAATCCATGTGTTAGTTGAGCTCCACGAACAGCACATTAGATTTTTCAATCCAAAAACAGGCTGCAGATATTTCAGACCTATATCTTTCACAAAATATTAACAAAATCAGACTTATAATAATTAGTAATGAGGATATATTGACTAAGTATTGGAACAAGCATGGGCCTATATGAAGAATTTAAAATGTGGGTGACTACCAAGACTTTGAAAATCTCTGTCAGCGTAACTGACACATTATTATATGTGTCAAGCACAGACATGGAAACCAACAAAGCCAAACCAATCAGACGAGGAGTAGGACTGGTCTTGCAAGAATATGAGTGGGATCCATAAAAGCCTGCGTGTGTGTGTGTGCGCTTTGTGTCAGTCTACCTGGATGCAACGTAGCAGTGAATACATGGTACAGAGATGAATTGATTTGAGAATTTTCCCAATAAGAAAGCAGAATGGAGTCTTTAAAACCAGCGAGAGACAACACTGATGCCAGATCAAAAAATAACTAAATCTAAAATCTAAGACAATACAGCCAACCAACAATAACAATATAATGCTGACATATTGCCCAGCCCTAGTCTGGTCCATAGGTTCTAACTTGCACAAACCTCAGTCAGTTAAAAGATAAATGTTGGGTAGTTGTTGTTTGGTTGAGTTAGGATTCTGTAAGACTATGGTGGCTGTCCATGGTCCCCCATAAACTTTTTTTGCACATTTTAAAGTTTTCTCTAGTGTACTTTGAAAAAAAAAGAAAAAAAAAAAAAAGAAAAAGAAACATGACCATAAATGAGAAACTGTGGAAAATACAAAATGTAGAAAATAATATAACACTAAGTTTTGGCTCTGCTGCCAGGTGATTCACAATATACTCTACAACACAGCTCTGGCTTTACGATGACAAATACAAAGACAAGATAAAAACACAGCCAATGAGCATGCAAACCATGAGCCACATGTTTGCTAACATTAGCAAGCCACATTTGCGAGAGTCTGAAATTGATTAATTTCCCAGTCGACTGACTGGGAATAAAGGATACTTTGCTGAAGCAATGTCGCAAAATGTTAGATATCTTATGCATGAAAGTGAAAAACATTTTTTGCTCAATATGAGAATATGGTGCAGCAAATTAGATTATGACAGGCCATCAGAGTCTCATTAAATGATGAGAAACACTACAGTCAACTAAACAACCCCTCTGCCCTTGCAATCTTTCCCCCTGATCCCTCCTTCAAATCACCTACTGTGTGTGGCTCAGTGGATCAAACTATTGGCAGGAATGTGTCTTACAAAATCTGCATGTGCATGACAGCAAATAACACAAGGACTCATTCAGAAATGCATTGTTCCATCGTGCTTCTACTGGTCACTGTCTAGTTTCTTGACAGAAAACTTAATCAAATATAAAGGATGTTATTGTATGGCAAAATGTTTGGAACTTTGCCAGGCTCCCATGCAATTCATCAATAAATGTTGCAAAAAGTACTTACATGTTGACAACAAAACAGATTGGTAGTCAGTGACCACCAAAAAGATTTGCCTGAAGTTTGTTGAAGTTTAAGAAACAAAAATTGCTTGGTTAAGGTTTACAAAAATGGTTTGTCAACTGTTAAAATAAATCAACAGTGACAGCTGATGAGATGCCAACCATGGTAATGACAATCAATTGAAAATATATAATGTAAAATATGTGTATTCACACCCCTTCAAGTCAGTATTTTGTAGATGCACCTTTGACCGCAATCACAGGTCTGAGTCTGTGTGGATAGGTCAACCAGTCTTGCACATCTGGACACTGCAGTTTTTCTCCATTCCTCTTTGCAAAACTGCTCATGCTCTGTCAGGTTGCATGGGCATCGGTCATGAAGAGCCCTTTTCAAGTCCAGCCACAAATTCTCTATTGGATTGAGGTCTGGACTAGAATACTCCAGAACATGCACCTTGTTGTCTTAAAACCATTTCTGTGACACTTTTGCTGTATGCTTCAGGTCATTATCTTGCTGGAAAATAAATCTTCTCCCAAGTTTGGTTCTCTTGCAGACTGAAACAGGTTGACCTCCAGGTTTTCCTATATTTTGTTTCATTCATTTTACCCTCTACCTTTACAAGCCTTCCGAGGCTTGCTGCAGAGGAGCATCCCCACAGCACGATGCCTCCAACACCATGCTTCAGAGTGGGGATGGTGTGTTTGTGGTCATGTGCGTTGTATGGCATCTACCAAACATAGCCTGTAGTCTAATGGCCGAAAAAATGTTGGTCTCATCAGGTCAAAGAACCTTCTTCCAGTTGAGCTTGGAATCTCCCACATGCCTTTGGGTGAACTCTAGTCAAGATATAATGATCTTTCTTCAACAGTGGGTTTCTCTTTGCCACTCTCTCATAAAGCTTTGATTGGTCAAGAACTGGGGCAACAGTTGTATGTTGTATGTGGCTGTGACTCAGGGGTAGAGCCAGTGTCTTGTCAGAAGGTTGTAGGTTCGATTCCCCTCGTCTGCATGTCAAGTATCCTTGGGCAAAACACTGAACCCCAAACTGCTCCTGATGGGCTGGTCAGCACCTTGCATTTTAGCCACTGCCAACACTGCATGAATGTATGTTTGAATTACTGTAAGTCACTTTGGACATAAGCATCTGCTAAATGCCCTAAATGTAAATTATGCAGAGCCTCTCTCATCTCAGCTGCTGAAGCTTTCAACTCCTTCAAAGTAGTCATAGGTATTTTGGTGGCATCCCTAGCTAGTCTCCTCCAACCTGCTCAAGGCACATTTACACATTGGCCATATTCCTTCCATTTCTTAATCATGGATTTAACTTTAAATCCAGGGGATGTTCTGTGACACAATTGAAAAAGTGGAAATGTTTTTTGTATCCATCCCTTGACTTTTACTTTTTTAATAACTATCTCACAGAGTTGCTCGGTGTGGTCATTTGTCTTCATAGTGTAATTGTAGCCAGGAACACTGATTAACCAGTGACTGGACCTTCCAGACACAGGTGTCTTTATACTACAATCACTTGAGACACATTCACTGCACTCAGATGATCTCTATTTCACTAATTGTGAGACTACTAGAACCAATCGGCTGGACCCCTGTTGAATAAGGTCAGTCACTTTAAAGGTGGGTGAATATTTCTGCAATCAATTATTCAACATTACATATTTTTCATTGATTGACAATGCTTTGCCGAAATCTGTATTCACTTTAACATGAAATGGGGTTCTTTTTGTAAATTCTTCTCAAAGGAACCCAATTATGCTTCCAGTTATAAAAGCAATAAAAGGAGCACACATCCGAGGTGGTGAATACTTTTTATAAGCAAAAATAAAATAAGGCTGTACTGTTTCAGCAGCCTTTCAGCACTTTTAACACAGCCTGCTGTTCTTAAAAGTATTACTGAAAGTGAAAAAAATAAATGGAATCAGATGAAACTGTTTAATCAGTTGTAACCTTTAAGAGTTTTACTGTTCTTTAAACAGTGAACTTTATTTCAGAATGTTGATCAAACGCAGCTAGATAGAATAAAGTCCTGCTGCAGTCCATGGGCAAAGGCTGCATTACAATTTCTTTTGGTTTCTAGAGATCTATCAAAACCAATTAGCCATGGATTAGCATCCAATGTTGCTAATTATGATGCTAATTGGAGGGAAATACACAGCGGACCTCTAAAGGAAGGCTGAGGCTGTGACTTGAATACTGACAAGGTTTCTGACGTCCGTTTCCTAATATTCTCCTTGTATGATGGTTCATCTGTCTGTCTGTCCGTCTGTCTGTCCCTCCATCCATACATCCGTCCATCCTTCCATCTGTCCATCTTTAATTCAGTTGCTTATACATTTGAAAGAACTCAAGGATGCAGCACACGGACTGGCAAGCTCAAAGCTGGCAGTCAAGCAGCGTGCCATGAACATCATTCAGTTATTTTCACATTTTTCACATGAATTAATTTCTAAGCACATATCACAGAGGCTGATTAAAAAAAGGGGAATGTCCAGCTGACTTCTGTTTCTTTCGATCAAGGCAGGGTAATACAAGGTCATTTCATAATTCACATTAATAGCATTACATTTTCATTTTCACTGACTATCTGTCTAGCTAATATATTTTTACATCAAGTGTGGATGTCTTTACCCTCTGCTGAGGTTTGTTAGATTCATTCTGTTTTCTTTATTATTATTTTTTTTGTATCTGAATGATAAACAACCAACCCATGAGAGAGTTTCACTGCCTGTGCATATATTTAGCTGCACAGCAGCCTGTGTGCTAAACCTGTTTCAGGTGTCTTGTGATTACAGGGTCTGTAAGGATATTATACATTAAAGGAATTCAGAAAAGGCTGAATAAATGAGTTGGTGAGGGTGAGGGGGGAATATCACAATATGTGATATTGCTGTGTTGGTGTTCTTTGCACCTCATAATGTTGCACCAATACCATTATTCTTAAAAGTGACAAAATCCACATCTGGAGCAGCCCAATCACCAGGATAAAATGCTGACAATTAACTTTTCTGAAAACCATTGATATGTTCAACTTTGTGTCATTCATACCATATTAATATTTCTGCATTTCAGATCAAGGTCACAATACATGTTTATAACCTGATTTTCATATCAGGAGGTAGTGGTGCAGTCGAGCTAGATGAGCCAGTGACTGCAGTTCCAGGCTACATTTCAAGATTTTAAGTGTGAAACCACCAAAAATGTATTAAGGAGACCTCAGGACAATTTCCATCCATGTTTGTGAAACATGGAGCTTTTAATGAGACCTCTCCTGTAATGTTTGTTGTGACCAAAGTGGGAAATGTGCATATTTGACCTGTTGTTTTCCCTAAGTCACCAGAGGTGGCAAGTAACGAAGTAAAAATACTTTGTTACTGTACTTAAGTAGATTTTTCAGGTATCTGTACTTTACTTTAGTATTTGTTTTTCTGATGACGTATTACTTTTACTCCCTACATTTAAAAGCAGTTTTTGTACTTTCTGCTCCTTAAATAGTCAAAACAGTCTTGTTACTTTTTCAACCTCCTCGGATGATGACACAACGTGTAAGACGTAACTACCCAGAGAGGGAAAGTCAACCACGGAGAGAAGCGCCATCAGTTACAGGTTATGTAGAGAGAAAACTTGCAGCAGCGACATGGAGGAAGAAAGTGAACCGGGGAACATGGATGCATCATATTTGGAGAAGTAAGACATTCCCCATCCATGACCAAGAATGATTCATGGCGAATGCATTGCGCGCCAACTTAAAAACAACAAGCTTCTGGATTTAAAGAACTCTCTGTCAAATCTGAAGAAAAAAAAAAAAAAAAAAACAGCAACTCAATAATCCTTAATTAATTGCCATTTTGCCACTGTTGTGAGATGTCTCTTCAGGGCTCTGTGCCAGAGAGCTCCTCTTGGGTAGGTTTCGGGGTTGAATGGTGATTTGGGTTAAAATAAATATATTTTCTGACAGAAAAGGCTTTTAAGCCAAAAGGTCTGAAGGCTAACGTCCCCTGTGTGTAGTTGTTAATTGTCTACATCAACTCCACACAAAGGCAATTATTTAACAATTCTGTCAGGTGAACCACTTTTCTCTTATCTTTGTGTACGTCTGTGTCTTACATGTGTGTATTTGTATGATACATGGATGTCCTGAAATCTTTTCCAGCAGTCTGCAACTTGTCACTGAAGCTCAACACACCTCAACCTGCCTCAGCTGCCTGCGAGAGGCTTTTTAGCACTGCAGGACTGATTTTCAGACCCAAAAGGGCATGTCTTGGTACAAAGAACTTTGAGAACCAGCTTCTGTTGAGGCTAATTTCATTAATGACTCTTGATGTGATGGAATCAATTTTGTGCTATTGATGATGCCTCATAGGAAAAAGCAGTTAAATGCAATTTTAGAAGGTGGAAAGGTATCTCTGATCAACATGACTACTCCTGTGCTACAAGGGCAGCAGGACTGATTTCACAGTCACAAAGTCACTTCTGATTTCAAAACAGAAAATGGCTGACATTTACACAATGTTAGACAGAATAATGAGGTGAAAATTAAATGGCAATTCAGACTGATTATCAGATTAGAAAGATGTTGAGGCAGCATTCATTTACAAATCCACTTTGATTTCTTTTTTTTATTATTATTTTTTTTCAGTGTCCTTGAGCTGAATTTCCTCCTCTGATGTTTCAGTATAGAAATCTCCAAATAGACATTATTCATCTGCCAGTGCTATTACTTCTTTATAGCTTTTCCTGTTATTATCAAGGGGCCTTACTCATCTCTCCTCCATGAATGGCATGGGAATGTAGAACACAGGAACACACTGTATAGTGTGATGTTGTGCTGTTCCAAGTGCTCATCCTTGACACCAATGCTGCAGTATACTAACACAAAGATATCAGAATATCATATAACAGAATGAGGCCATCAAATGGACATGGATGGCCAGTTAGGGCAAATTTTAATGCATTCCTCACCAAAAGAAAGACATGACAGTAATGTTACATACCTGGCTAAAACACAATAGATGTATCTTGAGACATTTTAAAAGTACCCTGAAAGAAAACTTGAAAGCTTTTAGTCCTATTGAGGTAGTGATACACTTCACCGTACCTTGGTACAAATAAGAATTACAAAAACAAATATTGAGAGAGATGAACCTTACAAAAAAACACACATTACTGTTACTGCTAAAATAGATATATTACTGTAACTCATTACTTACATAACACATTATCCCCAACGCTGACTAAAACAAGAGCTAGATTGCAGAAGTAATAAAGTCAGCAAAGTTTTTGAGAATTGTCAGTTCTACAGTGATTAGGGGTGGTCAATACTGCAAATTTTGGTATCGATCCAATACCAAGTAAATACAGGGCCAGTATCGCTGATACCAACACCAATACCGATACTTTTTAATAATTAAGGTGGATGCGACATCAAATTGCTAAATCTGAATGAATTTTCATTATGTGTTTTTGTGATTTCTCCTTTACATTACTAATTAGTTAAAAACCAGGACAGGATTTTGGCAAAGTTCATATGTAAATAGTAAAAACTTTACTATCAAACAGCCTGAAAATATAACCACACGACGGTCCTCTTCCTCTCTAACATTCTTTGGCTCTGTTTCTGTGTTGCTTGTATGCTGCTGGCTGAGCCTACTTCCTTGTTTGTGCTGTTGAGTCACGTGATGGTACAACATCCAATCACAAGAGGGGGAAGGAGGAGCTAAGTATGCTGCTCAACTCTGTGAGGAGCACAGCACAAAAACTAGTGAAAAAAAAGTGTTGCTTATCTCCACATTGGTGTGTCCGAATGACATGAAACTCAGGTGACTACCTTCCCATGAGCCCCTGAGACTCTGTGCTATGACCACCAATGACCACTAGGTGGCACACTTTAAAATGAAGTACTTTCTATCGCCACATCGGTTGGTCGGATTAACACGAAACTTGGTACAGTTATTGCCAATGCCTTCCCGATGATAGCTGATGAAAGGTAATTTGTATTATTGCAGGGGACTCTATAGCGCCCCCTGCAATATTACAAATCCAAGCCCCACTTCCTGCATGCACATACATGAATGACATTCGGTATGCATATATATCATGACCAGACACACAAAAAAACATCTGGGGTACCAAACTGTCACTCCAACAGGAAGTCGGCCATTGTGATTCAAAGTTCCCCTTTCACCCCCATTGTCGTAGATTTCCATGCCTCGTAATTTAACAAACCCGTCCTATAGATCGAACACCACAGACTTCCAATTCTCTCAGTATCATCTGCAGACCCTGAAGATGAAAACTTATCAAAACCTTTCGCCTACTTGAGAGATGGTGGGTGTCATGGTGCAATCCATTTTCATGCTTTGCCGTAAAGCATTAACTCCTTATAACTTCCAAATACAGTTTCCCATGTCCACCAAATTCATCACACATGTATATGATGTACTCTGTATACCTCCATGCATCAATACTGTGTCATATACATAGTGTCACCCCCTGGACACAGGAATTCAGACAAATATCAACCTATTTACATGACATTTACAGGTTTATTCCTCCATATCACCCACTACAAGATCACATGCAAATGAAAGGTGAGCCCATCCTCCCACAGTGCCGCCACCCGACGCACACAGACTGCGAATCAATCATAACAGATCACAAATTAGTTGCAGGGATTTTTCTCCTCAAGTCCATTTTGTATTTATATAGATTGCAGAGAGTTCTTCTGACTTCAGTGTACATTATTTAATGGTCCCATATTATGAAAAAACACATTTTCTCTGGCCTCTACATATATAAGCTGGTCTTCCCTGAGCCTGCCAACTCCCAGAATGAGGAAAGCAAATGATTCCTGCATGGTCTCTGCAGCCCACCCACTGGTAAAACGACGCTCCTACAGACTATTCGGATTCAGCTCCTTTCGTTTCGTAATGAAAGGAGTCATTTTCAAAGGCTGGCCTCCTCTGTGCAGTGAAATGGAGAAATCTGAGAGGGGGGTATTCGTCCCCGAGGTGAAGTTCGGTGTGTCCAGCGGTAAGATAGTAGTGTTTCGCTATGTTGTTGCTCAGAGCTAGACACGCAAATTGCTCTGTTGTTGGTTGTAAAAATCAACATCAGTGCCTATATTCTGTCCAAGCTACAGAACAACAGAAGAGACAGTGGTTGTGTTTCATTTTTAATGACAACATGCCGGCTGCAATTCATGTTAGCTTGTGTGTGTGCTAACCACTTCACATCGGACTGCTTCAGTAACAAGAGTCAGTACAGAGCTGGCTTTGCCTCGACACTGACCCTCGTAAAAGGATCAATCCCACCCATACTGGACCCAGCAACTGCACCCGAGCCACAGGTAAGTGTCGCCGCTGATTGATTGTATTTACAGTTGCCTACAAGCATGGTAGAGTCAGCTGGAAATTGGCTAACTAGTTAGCTCTGCTTCGGTCTGCTATGCAATGGTGCTTGAAGTGAGTTTAATGTTAATAATATTATGAGGGAGCTTGGTTGTCACAGTAAAAAGTCTGGAAACATGTGCAGACTGGAGACAAGGAGATGTGAACAGTGTCCAAGAGTTTGGAGACTGTGTTGGAGACAAACACAGCTTTTGCTAGCTGTTAGCCATTAGCTACATGGTAGTAACTGTAACAAAACATTGAACAAACAAACAATATTCAGACACACTAACCATTCTGAAACATCCTGCTGCACCCGCAGAGTCTGGTCCGATTCTGGATCAAACTGGTATGGTTGAACGAAAGCATCTTCCCATAGCGATACATCCACCATAAACCACTAGCACATGCTACCGCTAGCGCAAGCAGCGCGTCTCCCTGAGTGGGGCGTGTAGCAGGCAAGGCAGGTGTTGACAGATGGAGCTCATTAGCATTTAAAGTTGCAGGCACAGAAACAGCCTGCACTCAGTAGAGCTCACTTGAGCGACTTTTAGACAGCTGAAATTCAGGACCACAGATAGGTTTGGGGCAATCCATTTCGAATACAGTGTTGTTGGACCTCTGACAGCTGCATGAAACTGTATAATATGGGACCTTTAATACCAGCAGGAGCAGATCACCAAATTATAAAGGAACAACTTCCTCACAACTTCCTCTTGACAAAACTTAACACGTTTGATAAGAGTCCAGCCCTGAACACACAGGCCAGTATTCAGTCATAGCCACAGCGCCACATGTTGGACACAGGAAATGACATTTAACCCCTTCCTGCACTGTCCAAAACATGGACACTTTAGAGATGCGAACACAATAATCAGGCAATGGGTCCAGGTATGCAGCATGCCCCGACGCATGTGGATTGCGAGGGCCCATTCATCGCTGCTTGCAGCTTTAATTTTAATTTTTCATCTTGTGTGATGTTACCCACCGATCGGTTAGGGTCTTCCCACATTAACCCTCTGGAATTTCAGCTAGTCCTCATCACAAAAATAACCCTATAGTTCAACTATACAACAAATGCAGTGGGTGAGTTTAGGGTTTACGCACACTCCAAGTTAAATGCCATGTTGAAGTCCAAGGACGCATGTTGCCAGTGGCTCTGTTCACTCAGTTTATAAGCTTTTGGACGTAACCACAGCCATTTAAGCGGAAAGCTGTAACAGGCAAGTGACACAAACCTACAGGGGACACTAATGTACTGACTCTGCTGTTAGAGGAAACGCGCACTTACACAGTAAATGAAACATTTCACCACCTCTATTGCCTGTTAACATGCCCCTTGATATGACACATTAATATGAGCTGAAGTCATATGTAAAACATTTCATATCCATGCACGCCAACACACAACACTAACAGAGGCACAAACTGCACTAACATGGAAATTATTGGACTCATGTTTTTAGCATGGTAAGAACTATTGTCTTATTGAAAGAAAGAAGTAACTTGTTGGTGTGTTGTACCAGGCCCATATTAACCCCATTTGGTGCCCCTGGGCACTATACCTCAAGTCACCCCTGCAAACGTAATAAACCACAAACGTAATAAAAATCTGCAGCATTTAATGTAATAAACCGACAAATGTAATACCTTTTCCACAAACGTAAAAGCCGCTGCCTACTACAAACGCATCACACAACGGATCATCTCTCTCTCTGTCTCTCTCTCTCTCACTTGATATTGTTTTGTGGCATACAAATATCTAGTTTAAACAGATTTATTTCTTTGCATAAGCAAAATGCATCTCGTTAATGAGGATCATCTCTCTCTGTCACCGCTGTCCGTAGTGCTGCGCATCACTACATGCGTCATATGTTTTATCCAAATGAGTCCGAAGCAGCCGCAATTTTGGGCTGTTTTTTTTTTTTTTTTTTTTTAAGAATTGATCTCTGCTTTAATATATAGGCCCTAGTCAACATTCAAATGATAAGCTGTAGTTTCGAAATTAGTTTAGGGTATGCCTCCAACCTCAAGTTAACTAAGGGTCTTAACACCTGTTATGTGACTTTGACTGTGTACCAGGGAAAACTAAGGCCCATACCTGTGTGCACCATGCACACAGGTATGGGCAGCTTTAGTGGGGCAAAGGCAAAGCCAGAGTCTGTGATGCAGATAACAACACCAAGTACAGTGTGGACATCCCGGATCAGATGGCGAGAGCGTACTCCAGCAAAGGCGGAAAGATGGCTATGGCGGTCTTCTATAACGTCCTCAATCTGGCTGGGATCAATGTCCACATCTTATTGAAGGAGCAGCAGCAGCAGGAGAGCCCAGAGGAAAGTCCTGCAGCAGCTGGCAGAGGAGCTGAGGGCAGAATACATGGAGGGGAAAGGGGCTGCAGCAGTCGGCACAAGGTGGGCAGCAGCGGAAACAACCACTGCAACAGCAGCAAACACAGAGACGGAGGCAGTGCCGGTCTGAAAGACCTACAAACAGAACCAAACGTCAGACCCTTGACATCCCACAAGTCCGTGTGTGGTAACTGTGCAGTAGCACTCCAGGCTGCAGCATCTCCGCCGCAAGTGGTTCAGTCTCCACAGTTAGCTTGGGCTTCGTCAGCACTGCGCCTGCTACTAGTGACCGCAATTCTTCCTCCTAATGTGCTCACTGCTTTGTGGACAACTCAACTTTGAGTCAACTCTAGGAGTGATGGGGTCATGAAATTGTGATTTATTATTATTGTTGTTATTTTTTTTTAATTAGTATTCATAAACGAGTAATGTGTGGTCTTTCAACTATTTCCAGTGAATAATATAAAAATGTATGTAAAACATTGTTAAAGCTTGTATCATGAGGTGCCCCCCACTGGTTATCAATGGTTGGTGCCCCTGGGCACTTGCCCAATCCAGTATATGGATAATCCGGCCTTGGTTGTACCTGTTGCTCTGTGGGTTTTTTCCTCCACAGTCCAGGACATCCAGAACTCTCAATTGCCTGTAGGACTGAATGTGAGTATGAATGTGTGGAATGCTGTAAAATGACTGCAGTCCTGGCAATTCTAAAAAGGATACAGATTAAAACTACAAAGTACATTTTCTATGCTTTGTGTTATGGACCCTTTCAGCAGCATTCACACAGTTTAGTACCATACACTTACCAAGAGCCAAACATCTGTCTATATCAATCTATAGTCTATCTATAAACACACATACGTTAAAAAGCCTCTGAAATCACTGTACATAAACAAGCCTATTGGGAACACCAAAGGGCCTACTCAAACTCCCTCAGAGAGGTACGATCACAATTTTACTCCAGCATCATAAAAGAGACCTGGAAACCCTAAGCAGCTATTCCCTAACATTAACCATCTCCTCAAGCCACAAACAGGCCCGCACACTTAAACTACTGAAGAACACTGCAATAATGTCATGGCCATTTTCAGCTCCAAAATTGACACCATCTGCGCTGTCCTATCTGGCTTTCTGTCCACTCTACCTATCGTGACTGTCGACCACAGTCTTGGATCTCCCAGCCTCTCCACTGCTTCCCTGAAGTCTCACAGCAAGAGGTCATCATCAGGAGGATGAAACCCTCTACTTGTGCCCTTGACCCCTTTCCTACAGCCCTGGTGGAAAAAAAAAAAAACATCTCTGTTATAAGTCCTCTGATCACCATAGTGATAAACCACTCCATCCAAGCTGGCTATGTTCTATCTGTCCTTAAAACTGCCATAATCTATCCTAACCTATCCTTTAAAAAAACCCTCCTTCGACCCTGAAATCCTTGCCAACTACAGGCCCATTTCCAACCTTCCATTTCTCTCCAAGGTTCTAAAAAGTTCTTCCATCATGTTCACTTTCTGAAATCGTTACAGTTCATGAAAACCCAACATTTCATGCTTGTGATGCTCTCTGAAAATGTATAGCTATTTGGCAACAAAAATACTTGGTTAGGCTTAATAAAAAAGTTGGTTTGGTTTAGGCAACAAACCGAGAAGCAGGTAGCCCAGGAGACACAGATCCCTGCTGTTGGGCTGACACGAAGGATCCATGCATGTCAAGCCAAGCTAGGATATGTATAGAAAAGCTATGTATGTTTACCTACTTATGGCAGCTGAGTAGAGATGCTCATTTCTAACTTGGATGACAATTCAGCAGACATCAATGTTTTGTACATTGAAACATCTGGGTCCAAATGTATAAAACTGCATGAGCTGACTGACCATCCCAACATTTTACTATAAATGGCTCTAAACACGCCCCCAATTATCTGGTTGGCATATGAAGAGCCAGAATTTAGTTTAGCCTTATTATTTCTGGGCTTAAGTTCTGACTTTAGCAAGTAAATGAAGCAAGTGACACAGCAGAAAGTGACAGAAGCGGTGAAAGCCGTGAGTTTAGAGCCACAGACTTTTGAGTATTTAAAGTGGTCTGATTTCAAGCATAGAGACGCATTTCTGTGCACACTGACAGGGTGCGAGCTTCTGTAAGAGGAGAGGGGATCCCTGCATTCTCTCCACTTGATGAGTGGCCATCACCATGGGCCAGAACATCAGTACAGTCCTTAAAAACTTGCTCTAGCCTATATTGCGCATTGGGAATGTCCTCTCGCAATGCCAAAAAAGCTATTGTACCATGATTCACAGCCATTACACAAAGCTACAGCCCTTACAGTGCCAGTTGCACGTCAAGGATTCTTATTCCCCAAATATTCAGGAAAATTATAGTTATTTAAGTATATAAAGATCATGTATTTATTTGTTTATTTACGTATGGATCATTATTATTGTAAATATCATAATGCACACTGATAAACATATTTACAGAAGACAGTAAAAACAGGGGTAACATCTTGTGCATCACTGCTTAATCATAGTGAAGGCTTGTTTTTTTTTTCAAACTGTAGATGTAATCCTAACACAATTGACACTCAACACAATTTAGTTAAGAAAAAAAATGTCCCCTGAATAAAACCCTGTCAGCCTATTTCACACTCTTCATTTTTACCAACTTGGAACATCACAATAATGTGACTAAAAAGACACAAGCTGTTAAAGACATCTACCGTAAGTAAGCACATTCTCACCCTCTGTGAATTTTTTATACATCTGGAAATTTGCGTGGAAAGTGGCATAAGTAAATTTTTCATGCGTAGGCATTTGGCCCCAGGTGGGTTAAAGTCTCCGGGTCACCAATGGTTGGACGTGGTGCAGCTAAATTTCTTTCACTGCCATGCTCATTAACATCTCAATAACATATTTTCTTAACAGTCCCTTAACTTTTTAGCTTATTTAACCCTTAGCTTATTTGTGCTCAATCCATTTAAATAGGGGGCTATTTCAAAAGTTAAAACTCCTGAAACTCCTTACAACTTTAAAGTTAATACTGAATCACCATTCAGTTCTGGTATTTTTTTTCAATATCAAATAAAATGTATATTTTGAGTTAAAAATAAATGAGTTTAAAAAAGATGTACACTGCCATTCAAAAGTTTGGGGTCACCCAGACAATTTCATGTTGGTCCATGTAAACTCACACTTCTTACATACCATATGGTCAAGCTGCTCCCACAACAGCTCAACAGGGCTGAGATGTGGTGACTATACTGGCTGCTACATTAGAGACAGAATACCAGCTGACTGCTTCTTGCCTTAATAGTTCTTGCATTGTTTGGAGGTGTGCTTTGGGTCATTGTCCTGTTGTAGGAGGATACTGGCTTCAATCAAGCACTGTCCAAAGGCATTGCAAAATGAAGTGATAGCCTTCCTCATTTGAAATACCTTTTAACTTGTAGAACTTTGCCACTACCAGCACCAAAGCAGCTTCAGACCATCATTACCTCCACCATGGTTGACAGATGGCGTCTGGTACTCCTCCAGCATGTTTTCACTTGTTCTGCATCTCACAAATGTTCTTCTGTGTGATCCAAACACCTCAAACTTGGTTTTGTCTGTCTATAACACTTTTTTTCAAATCTTCCTCTGTCCAATGTCTGTGTTCTTTTGCCCATCTTAATATTTTGCTTTTATTGGCCAGTCTCAGATATGGCTTTTTCTTTGCCACTCTGCTTAGAGGGCCAGCATCCCAGAGTCGCTCCTTCACTGTGAACGCTGAGACTGACATTTTACCATAGAATGAACCTGCCAGTTGAGGACCTATTTTTCAAACTAGAGACTCTAATGTACCAATGCCCTCTTGCTTAGTTGTGCACCAGGGCCTCCTACTTCTCTTTCTATTCTGGTTAGAGCCCATTTGTGCTGTTCTCTGAAGGGAGTAGTACACACCATTGTTGGAAATCTTCAGTGTCTTGGCAGTTTCTCACATGGAATAGCCTTCATTTCTCAGAAGTAGACTAGTCTCAGAAGAAAGCTCTTTTTTTCTGTCCATTTTGAGAGTATAATCGAACCACAAATGCTGATGCGCCAGAGGAAACATTGTTTGTGTACACAGAGTTTACTAAAAAGAGAGTTTTTGGACAACTCACATTAACAGATGTTTCCTCTGCTCGCCGCCGTCCTGCCAGTGAAAAGTATCAATCTCAGAATGCGATGTACCATGGAGGTGAGTTAAGGTGGCATGCTCCTAAAGCTTAGTTCCACATAAATGCATGGATAATTTGTTGTTTTGTCATGAAACAATATTGACCTTGAAGTTGAAAAAGGAGCCTCATATGAGAAACAATACTGAAATTAAAAGACAGAAAAGTCATGTGAGATATCGCGTGGGTAGTTGTTGCACAGTAGCAGTACACCTTAACTCTCCTCCAGGTTACGTTGCATTTGGAGATTGATAATTCTCAGCTGCCATGATGACAGCTAGTAGAACAAGCTACTGCTAACGTGAGTTGTTCAAAAACCTTCTCTTTAGTAAACTCTGTGTACATAAACAATGTTCCCAATGCTGGTGTTCATGTGTAGAGACCCTTGTGATACTACGAGCAAAGTTCCATGCTGTGTCGAGCCTTCTTAGTGTTTTATAAATAGCGATTTTGATACTATCACTAATTTGCCCCAGCACTCCCATTGAAAATGAGTTTGACCTGAAAATGAAAATATGGTAAATCTTAAAAGTGCCTCTGTCCTCATAATTATGCCTTTACACGAAGGTTTGACTCATATACATTCACAAAAAAAAAAAAAAAAAGGTTGCATTTTGGTGAGAGCTTCACTTTAACATGATTATCTAACACAGTGTACCATAGAACACAGGAGTGGCGGTTCAAAATCAGCTGTTTCCAGCTAGAATAGTCATTTTACATTAACAATGTCTAGACTGTATTTCAGATTAATTTAATGTGCTCTGCACTGAAAAAAGAGTGCTTTCAAAAATAAGGACATTTCTAAGTGACCCCAAATGAGGTCAAGCACGATAGAGTCTTCTCTCTCCACATCAGAAGACAGACCAGTGGGGGAAGGCTGTTTGGAGAAACCTAACTATAATTGTATTTATGAGGTTAAAACAATCGTTTAGTTAAATTGAAGTTTTTCAAATCTAAAACTCAGATCAGAGAAGGGGTGACACTGTCAGCCGGCGCCCCCTTTTGGTCCGCCTGCTGCAGATCATAAAACAGAGAGACATGCTCTTTAGGTTCTTTATTTTGGATATTTAATATATCGTTAAAGTATCACCGCCTGATCCAGAAGAAGTTGAATTAGTTTAAGAACCACCATCCGAAACCATGAAGAAAAAGTCTCTCTCAAGACTGCTTGATGATCAGTCGATGAAGAACTTTGCAGTAATTGTCTGCTTCAGAAGACAAGTTGTCTCCAACGAAAGACAATTTGTGTGCTCCCAACCAAGACCGACTCTGTCCCCAGCGCTCCCAAAGCCGACATCCCGCTGGGCCTTTAGACCAAGAGTTCCTCAACAGAGTGCCGGCCCTCCCTCTGGCTATTGGACCGACAAGGCAAGTGCACAGTCCAACCCAGAACACTCAAGGAACCAAAACTTCAGGACCTCCTGACTCCCAGACAAAGCAGGTTGAACGTTTTCACACAGCTGGATCCACACACGAGAATGAGCTGGTGTCTAAAGTTCTGACTCCTGTCTAGGTTCTGACTTCTGTTTAACTTCTGACTTTAATCTTATAAAGTTAAGAAAATTGAGATTAGGGTCTTGATAGTATTAAGATTTACTCCCGTAATATTTAATATATAAAAACCCGACCCTTTAACTTCACCACCTGCCGACGGTCACATAACTTTATTACTTTTCTCATTACAGTCTTTACATTTTCTGTTATCTGTTGTTGTTCATCTAAAATTGTCATTTCATTTATTTTACCCTGAATTAATAAACATATATAAACATTTGTAGTTGTCTGGAACTTAATTTTAATGTGAAAAACCGATGGATCTGTGCAAAGAAATCACTGCTTCAGAATATGAGACCGAATATAGATTTTGAAAATAAATTGATTTGAAGTTGTCAAGCTAAACTTGACCAGTCGTACTTGACTAATTTCCTTCGGATTAGTCAAATAGATAAAACAACGGAGGTGGTGCTCCATTTACAAGAGTATAATTAATCACCAGTGATTAATTACCTTTATTATTAAGTAGTGTATCTCCTACATCCCTTTCAGTGTGTCCAGAAACAGAGTTTTCAAGAAATGACGAAGATGTGGATGTCAACTGCAAATTGCAAACTGGTAGTAATGGTTACTTTTACAGACTATAAGTAAAACGATAAAACAAAGAAAACTTATGTGCACATTACAACCTTTATCAGCTGTGACTTTATGCGTCAGAGCTGACATATTCATTCAGTGCTGCTGTGTCCCCCAGGCACACAGTGTGAGTTGGATGGAAGCCAAATGACAGTTTTTGTCATTGCACTCTTTCTACATCTGTAAGTCAGCTGATGTAAACAGACAGTGTGCCCACTAGATCTTGGTCTGCTCAAATAAATCTGTGATATTGAGTTTCATGCTTTCTTCTTTATTATTGCAAATAGCAGCAGCAGTCGTGGATAACTTGCCTCCACTACACATTAAAGGGAACTCAGCACAAAGATCTGTCACTCATAATCTCATTTAAATGCTGCATATCATGGTCAGTCTTGAGTTCCCATGATGGAATGAATGGAACACAAACTGCTTTGTCACAAATAAACTTTTGGGAAGTTTGGTTCAACAATGAATTTATTATAGGTCCTCTGAAAAAGTGGCCAAATCTGCTGGCTCAGAAATATATATACAGTAACTTGAACAATCAGTTTAGGTGATTATCGGAAGTTGAGTGAATCAAACATTCTTTGTAGCATGGCCTCTTTACTTCTTCTGAATGATTCTGATTGATAATGGCTGCTGACTTTTCTGGGCCTATTTTAATAGGGCTTGTTTGATATAGCCATTAGACTCAGTCTGTCATGACTCCTGTTTGTGTTTGTCCTTGTATCTGGTTTTTGGTTTTGGGTTTTGATTCATGTTTTTTTTTTTTTTTTCTATGTCTTGTTGTGTTATGTGTTTTGTTTTTCCATGTCTTGTGTCTCATGTTTTGATTTTTCCATGCCCTCATGTGTCCTTTAAGTTCTCCTATGTTCTCCCCTCTGGCTCCCTCTGTCTGTTGTCTTGTTCCCTCCTGGTCTGTTCCTCTGTGCTCCTCCCCCTCATTATCACACCTGGCTTCCTTCCTCCTCTCTCCTCACCTGTTCCTCGTCATGTCATTAGTGTCTGTGTACTTAGTCTCTGTGTTCCCCTCACTCTTTGCCCGGACATTGTTTTCTGTTTTCTGTATGCTCTTGTCCACACTCCTGTCCATGCTCCTGTTCCTGCTCCTGTTCCTGCTCCTCCCAAATGGTATGTGTTCTTTGGATTTTGATTTCTGGTTTCTGATGTTTGATTTGAACTTTGATTTTTTTCTTTGTACTTTGTCTTGCCTTTAAGTTGCTGTTTCTGCGCCTCGGTCGGAGGACCGGCCGAGGCCTGTGCCTGCGCCTCGGTCGGAGGACAAACAGGCAAAAAGAGAAGCCCATAACTGAAGTTCAAGTGGTTGGAGGAAGAGCCGGCCGTGGGCTGTTGGCTGATCGTGTGTTCATGATTTCAGTTTTTTTTTTTTCACCAGAGCATTTTATAATTTAGTAAAATTGATTTGATTTTGTTTTGTTTAGATAGTTAGTTCGATAGTTCCTGACGAAGTCTTGATGCAATAAACACATTTATGTAGTACTTTTTATGTGTTTAAAAACCTAAAAACGGGTCAGTGCCGACCCTTACACCAGAGGAAGGATATATATTTTTCAAGTCTCCGTTATAAACTAAATGAATGAATAATCGTGTGTTTTGTCCTGTGTTGTCTGCAGCAAATCTGAGGGAAACAGAAACAATTCACTTGTCTTTTCAACAGTAGCACCAATAACAATACCTTGTGGAAACTAAAATGTGGTACACATTGGACAGACTGCTCCGTCAGGATCAATTTGGGATTTGGGATTCAGCATCTTGCTCAAGGACACTTCGACATGCAGCTCAGCTCAGCCAGGCAGAGCTGCAATTCAAACTAGCGACCTTCTGATCACTAGACAACCTGCTCTACCCCCTGAGCTACAGCCGCCCTAAGTTAAAGCTGTTCTCTCTTACTTCTTAACTCATGGCTGCCCTTCATGATGTTGGTATTGTCTTACAAATGCAACAGGAGATGGTGCGCAGCACCACTGCATGTCTCTACAGAATGTATTATGCTTTTTTAGCCAGTTCAGCCAAAAACAAAAATAACATTTAGATGTAATTTTACACGTAGGTTTGGTACAGGTAAATTGTTTGAATGGCAATGTTGGAAGACAAACAACACTTCAACAAGTCGAGGTGAGATGATGAGATGAGACAGTGTGGCCAAACTGACAGGTTTCAAAATTAAAGGGCCATAAAGATTTTCAGCAGCAACAGCTTCTTTGTTTTTCTCTCGTGTCAAAAGTAGAACTCTGCAATGGCTGCTTTATGGTGATCTTACGGCAACTCAGAGAGGACACACTACCTCACACATACCACAAGACATTTGATTGAGTCCTTTATTTATTCAGGGAAGGTCAATTGAGACCAAGCTCTCTTTTCAAATGATGCCTGAAACATACACAATATGATCATAATTCACAGTCACATTCAGACTGCAGAACAGTGAACAATAGCCATTTGAAACTATCTAAATAAATAAAACAGTCTAGTTCAAGTGCACGCTGTAAGTCATTCCACTTCTGAGGGGCATAGACCTGAAAAGCAGTCTTCCCCAATTTGGTCCTTACAGAGGAACTGTATAAAATCAAGGACTCTTGTGAACGAGTGTGTGAAGTACAAGTTCTAAATGAGATAAAACTGGTAAGATAGATACAAATCATGCAGTGCTGTTCCCTCACTACAGATAAAAATGGCCACACAACTTTGTTGTAAAAAACACAGCGATGAGTTCAAAACCCATCACCTGTAATAAAACACAGTGCAGAATGGTACACTGCATCACGGGGCTTCAAAGTTGAGAGCAGCGTTCACGTAGATGACATCAGCATGATCTAGAACAGGTAAGAAAGTGGCCTGAACAAGTTGTTTTCTACAATTTAAAATAAAACTAGCTCGGTTGCTTTATAATGTGAAAATCAGACTGTAGGTTTTTCAGTGCTAGATCAGCAGAGGGGGCGACTGAATATATGATAGTGTCATAGGTATACTGATGAATTGTACTAATACTAAAATCATTAATATATAGGGTAAACAAAATAGGGCCTAAGATGGATCCTTGAAGAACCCCTTTTAATACACATAAAATGTTGGACTGATGAGCTAGCACGGCTTGAAATTGAAAAATAGTTTTGAACCAATTAAGGGATTTCCTGTCAAACCATTGGTGTCAAGGCATTTTAAAAGTAATGAGTGGTCCACTGTGTCAAATGCCATAGATAGCTCACCAGTTGCTGTTGCTGCTGTCAATGGGTAGTGTGCAGATCTGTCACCAGACTGATGAAAATGTAGAATATTAGATAAAGTAGATAAAAACATTTTCAATTGACTATTAACAAGCCGGTCTAGTATTATAAGTAGTATAAGTAGTAGTAGTCGTGTATATGTGTATATATATATATATATATATATATATATATATATATATATATATATATATATATATATATATATATATATATATATATATATATATTAATTAACTTTAATAACTGGTAGCATTCCAACTGTGTGGAAAACTGCTCTTGTTTCTCCATTGAATGTGGTCCTGTGGATGACTTAAATAATTATCGCCCAATCTCTAAAACTGCCTTGCATATATATATATATATATATATATATATATATATGCATATATATATATATATATATATATATATATATATATATATATATATATATATATATATATATATATATATATATATATATGCATATATATATGCATCGCCCAATCTCTAAAACTGCCTTGCATATATATATATATATATATATATATATATATATATATATATATATATATATATATATATATATATATATATATATATATATATATATATATATATATATATGCAAGGCAGTTTTAGAGATTGGGCGATAATTATTTAAGTCATCCACAGGACCACATTCAATGGAGAAACAAGAGCAGTTTTCCACACAGTTGGAATGCTACCAGTTATTAAAGTTAATTAAAAATAAGTGCCAAACATCTGTTATAACAGGAGCAGCTAGTAGTAAAAGATATGGATCCAAATGATCAGCACCAGTGGACCTTTTAGGACCTTTTAGGGCTTCAAATACTTTGTCACCAGAGAAGGGCCTAAACAAGAAACTACAGGGTCTAGAGCTAGTGCTTGTTAAAGACATCACACTGTTCTTGTTTGTCAGAAATGTTGGAAGATTAACTAGTTATTCAGTTTGGTAATATTGAAGTGTGACAATTAGATAAGGTTTTAGTCTTGCTTTAGTCTTTTAGTTTTAGTCTAGATTTCCACTACAATCATATAGGGAAGACAGATAATAAGATGCTTTGACTTTATGAATCATGGCACGACACTGATTGCACAGTTGATGAAAATCGTGCCAATCACATCTCAAGCCAGAGGTATGATTTTTGCTCCAGGCAGGATCTCTGACACTTAGCGTCTTAGTTAAAATACCTCCCTGCCGTCTAATGACACTTCTTTTTGTTTGAGTTGTCCACCGTTCATTTTAAATTGACATATAAAATAAGTCCCTGTGTTGCGAATGTTGGAGGAACTCACAACATGTGTTCTGCTAGGTACCATATTCTCTATAAGTCCACCATATTTTCTGGCACTTCACTGCTTACACATTTGTCAACATAGAAACATTCAAACACCAAACTATTGAGCTCAGTTAGGGCAATTATGGCATGGCTGAGAGAGGAAGAGGAAATGTGAGTGATGATCTGTTTAGTTATCAGACTTTAATCACCATCAGATCGACACACCCTCGCTCCCCACCAATGACTTATCCATTCACACAGGTATGCTTTCCTTCTGCTGCGCCACAGCGAAGTCTCAGCCCTCACCGCATCTGGAACTTTCACACAGAGGAGGATGCAGAGAACTTGCGCAGGATCCCAACACTCAAAGGGCAGTGTGAACGGGGCTACTGCTGCCACAAAATTAACCGAGTGTCTTGGGTTCTTCTAATGGAGCTGGTTTAATAAGAAAATAATAGATGGGACATGGAGACGTAATATTCGTGCACTGAGCAGCAACATACTTTTTCATTTCCTCTCCCCACATATCATGAACAACAAGAACTCTTCCCCTACAGCAACTCTGAGGGGACACGCCACTTAGTTGTGCTCTCTGGTAGGGAGGCCTTTTGAGCTGCTATCTGAAGGGACTCAGTAGTTTTCACATTTGAATAAAATGATATTTACCAATGAAATCAACAGGAACCCAAAAAGGAAAGAGTTATAATCTGAGGTTTGCAGGGTCTCTAAAATAACTCACCCAAGTCCTAACTAATGTAAGGGAGAAAAATGGATAAATAAATAATAGGCAAACAGCTGTGTTCTGAGAGAGACAGAGAGACAGACAGACAGACAGAGAGGCTGCTTACATTGGATTTATCAGTGAAATGATCACAAGTGGACAGTTTCAAGCCCGTCAAGTCAGACCTGGCATTAACATGTGGCTCAGCGTGCGTCTTGAGTGATCCTTGTGATCAGATTTCACTTTACCACTCAATGTTCAAATAAACATTACACCTCGATCACTGTAACAAATGATACAAATACATGTCCTTAAACAAACTGTCCAACTGGTTGAAACTATGTTATAGACAGTGTTGCACAGAGTTATACAGTCTTGTAATGCAACAGGTCTCTTAATGTGGCATTTTTTTCAAGGGGGACTTAAAACTTCCTCCACATACAGCAAAGAAGCCCACATCATTTACTTTACTTGATTTGTAAAAAGTTGACATGTTTACTGTCAACATGTCTATAATCAGTATGGTGGGAGGTGAGATGAGCTGGCGATGCCATGACAAGCTGACGCTTTTTACAATGAAAGAAACATCTTGTCAGTGTATTGTATTGTAACATTTTGTTTTAGAACTTAACTTGCGAGATTATACACTTCAATAATCCAACTGAAATATTCTATAGTGTTTTTGTTGAATGTTGCTAACTTGGCCTAAAAATATGAGTCAGCCCTGTTGGGGGTTGTTGGGAGTGTGCACTTGACTTTCTTTCCAGAATCTGGGGTTTGTGTCTTGTTAGAGACCAAGAGTCAGCAACCATTGGTTTTTAATAATTCAACATACATTAATAACATAGCTTTTGTAATGTGAGTAACATTTTGTTGTTGAATCATGTCACTTAAAGCCCCCATAGTCAGTTTTTCCTCCTGTTTAACAGTCAAAGCTCTGACATATGACTCCCAGAGTCCACAATAGTCATACGTCATTATTCCATTTTAGAACCACCTTGAAATGTGTGAATGATGACAATTTTGATTGCAATAGAATAACTTAATTAGACAAATAAAAAATAATGGTGAACCGTGAAGCTTATCAACATTGTCAGAAAAGATCTCCTGACAATCAGTGCGTTTACATGACACACAAGAAAACCAAATTACTGTGTTAGTCCGACTATGACCGGATTTTTAAGATGCATGTATACACCTTAGTCTGACAAAATCAGACCGGATCGGATTTCTCATAGTCGGATTAATACACCTAGATTATTTGATTGATAGTCGCGTTATTCCTGCATGTATACGTTCCATCAGATCAGATCGGAGTTTTGCGTTCTGCGCAGGCTGCAGATTTTTCTACCAGGGCCGTGAGCCGGAAGTAGACGGATGGCGGCTCTCTCCGAAATCACCACAAGCAAGAGCGCAACTGTGCATCTAGTTTGTGTAATGATCATGTACACCATATATGAAATGTACAAAGATGTAGCCTCTCCTCCCTCTTCGTACGCCATCTTTCTCGCATGCCGAGGCAGCTGGTGACGTAAAGAGGTCAGCCGGAGGTGTTTCTGTTACCACTAGTATCACGCCACCTAGCGTACCGGGCTATGACATGCTTCGGCCAGTAATTCAATTTTCTCACTGGCATGTATTCTCGGACAATTGCAGTTGCCGATTGAGCAGCATAGTCGAACTATAGCTGTAATCTGACTAGGCTGTGCATGTAAATGCACTGAATATTCATTGTCAAAATACACTGAAGGGTTGGTTCAAGTAACTTACTTCAAGACAATTAATGCAGTAGAAAGTGGTATAGGGATAGAAGTAAAGGCTGATACCACCATTTAAATATTTGCAGTCAGTGGGTGTATAAATTGGATTGATTGGTGTATGAACAGAGTAGATCTGATGACCAACCAGTGACGTGCAGTCAGGGGAGGCAGGTGAGGCTGTGCCTCACCTGTCATTATGGAAAGAAAAAATAAAAAATAAATTAAATGACTATATTTATTCAATAATTTGTGCTTTACAGTCATTTTCCATTTAAATTTGCCATTTTTGGGTGTTTTTTTTCCAAAATCGCTCAATTTCCACAATTGCCGTTCAGATACTATGGAGAGATGTGCGGTGAGGCAGCAGCGCGCTGAGCCTCACCTTGGATTGCGCAATGACTATGCAATCAGACGGTATTGCTGTCTCTCTGTATGTCGGTATTAAAATGTTCAACCACTTGTACTATATGAGCTGAGTTTACATAGTTTAGCTGATGTATATGATGTACAGTGTTTGTTTGTTTGTTTGTTTTATAAACAACTGTATGTGAGTGACGTGTTTCTTGTGCTGAGTGATCATAAAACGCCCGCGAAAAGGCACTGGGTGAGGCACGCAGTTCTCCTGCCTCATGTTAGGGGGCGCTGGTGATCCCAGGGATTATGACGCCCCGGCTAAAGAATAATAGAATAAGTGATAGCAAGCTACAGTAGCCTGTCAATTGCCGCCTTCCAGTTATCCTTTCATATTGTTTACCTTCATTTTCAACATGGAGGATTACATCTCTAAACTCAAGAATTTTTCCAAATTGGACTTTCAATCGAAGCAGGAGATAATTATTAAAGGAAGACCAACGCCGGAGTTAGGTATGCTACAGGACTGAAGAATCGGTCATTTCAGACAGAGTGGTACAAATGAAAAGACTGGCTTTGTGGATGTCCAGCAAGAAACCACCTTTTCTGCTTTTCCTGCCTTCTGTTTTCCACTTCTAACAATGTCTGGACGCAAAGAAGCCTCATCAAACATGAGCGGTCGACTACGCACATCCAGAGTCAAATCGCGCAAAAAACATTCGGGATGTCCAGGATAGACTTGGCTTTGGACGAACAGCGAAGACTCAACATCAGCATCCACAATGCTAAGGTGAAGGAGAACAGAGAGATTTTAAAAGATCTCATCGATGCCACCTGCAAACAACAGTTAGCATTTCGTGGAAATGATGAAAGTGCAGGCTCAGCTAATCGTGGGAACTACGTTGAATTATTACATGCTTTTGCTGAGAAAGATGACAGGCTAGCTCAACATCTGGAGACATCTACTGTATTTTCTGGCTTGTCAAACAGAATACAGAACGATTTAATCGAAGCAGTTGGTGATGTCATAAGGAATGACATTAAAAAGGAGATCGGTGCAGCCCCATTTGTTGCTGTGGAAGTAGACGAGACCACAGATGTCACAAACCACGCTCAGATTTCTGTCATATTACGGTACGTGGCTACATCCGAAGCAGGCTGTGAGGTAAAGGAGGCGTTTTTGGGCTTTGATGACGTGAGTGAGGACAGACGCGCTCCTGCCATTGCCGAGTACGTCCTGGGAGTGTTGGAGAAATATGACTGTACTGACAAGCTTGTCGCTCAGACGTACGATGGTGCTGCTGTAATGGCCTCGGAGCTTAATGGAGTGCAAGCTAAAGTTAAAGAAAAAGTGCCGGAAGCCATGTTTACACACTGCTACGCACACAAGCTGAATGTCGCACGTTTTTTAAAACAGCTGAGGGACTAGCATCATTTTTCAGCAAGTCCACAAAGCGCACTCATTTACTGGATGACGTTGTCAAGCGCCGTTTATCCAGAGCAGCACCTACGCGATGGAGCTCTAACTCTAGGCTGCTCCAGACAATAAGCGTGCACCAAAATGATCTGCGCACCTTATTCCATGTAATTATGGAAAATGCCGACAACTGGGATAATGACACACTGATGATGGCAGCAGGATACGATGGGTGGCTCTCAAAAGCATCAACCTGCTTCCTCCTCACGATGTATGAAGACATCTTCAATGAAACTGACGCACTTTTTAGAGTGCTGCAAAACAAAGTAATGGACATTGAATACTGTCGTGCACGCATCCGCGACACCGTTGCGTGAGACTGAAGTTTGACAGTTTTTGTGACCGATTTGAGCAGAAATGCAGCGCACTGGGCTTGACAGAGAGTGGAGACAGACAGTCGGTTAGATGTGAACGAAAACGACTGTTCTGTAACATTCTGGATAACGTCAGCTGTCAAATGAAGGCACGGTTTGATCATTTCGGTGAGCTGGCTTTCCTTGGTTTGGTAGACTGCGCAAAATTCAATGAAATGTCGCAACATTTTGATGACGCGAAACTTCAGAGCCTGTCAAAATACGCCAAATTCTTTGACTTTGTGAAACTAAAGGCGGATCTCGTTGGACTGTATGGCTCACAAACAGTGAGGGATGAATGTAAATCTGCTGGACAGCTTCTCAGCTTTTTGGCCCAGAAGGATCTTATCCCAACTGTTCCTGAGGCGGCAAAGTTGCTCCAGCTGGTGCTCACTGTTCCAGCTACTACAGCATCGGTGGAGCGGTCATTCTCTGCGCTGAAAAGACTGAAAACATACAGTCGGAACAGTACTGATCGAGCACGACTTTCTTCCCTGGCAGTGATTTCCATTGAGACAGAGAGACTTTTAAAACTGAAGAAAGAAAAGGAACACTTCTACAAACAAGTTATCGATTCTTTTCTTCAGAAGGAGCGGCGCATGGACTTTATTTATAAGTAAATGTAAGACGATAATAATGTTTGTGCTTTTTTCTATGCTGCAGTTTGTATATGGAAAAAACATGTTGAAATGACATTTTAAACAAAACACGTCAACTGTTGCCAATCAAATGGTGAATAAGCTACTCTGTATGGTTCATATGTTTGTAAATCTGACTGATGACGTCAGTGCCTCACCAGCCGTCAACCTCACCGCACGTCACTGTGACCAACAACACACATTTGGTCAAGTTTGAACAAACACTAAGAACTGTGCTTCCCTCAAGTATTAAACTTTGCAGTGCAGACTGCATTTCAAGTGATCAATGATATCTTTAAACATGACATGAACACTACAGACATGAGCCAAAAATGAAGGCAAAAACAACCAGCACATGGAGATCATCACATCACCCAGGATAGTCCTACTTAGCTCTGTTAAACTTTTCAGCTGGTCCAAATTGGCTGCATTTACACATGCAGAGCCACATCTTGATTCACCAAGGTATTCACTCATTTTACTCTTGAGAAAAGTACCGTCTCTGTCAGAAGAGCTTAAAAATATCACACTGGTTTAGGCTTATAAAAATCCACAGACAAGGGTTGATGTTTTTGAAAATCTGCATTCATCCAGCTGCCTGGTTTGCATGCAAGACTGCAGAGAATTGATCACAGTCCAGTGTGCAAATGATTTCCTTTAAGCTCTGCCCTGCCTGGAGTCGAACACTACTGGGGCTAGAGCAGTGTGTGTGTGTGTGTGTGTGTGTGTATGTGTGTGTGTGTGTGTGTGTGTCTGTCTTAACGGCGAGCATATGTACAGTCAGAATAATCTCTTCTCCCGAACCAGCAGTCTAAAATATGGAGTGCAAAGAATTTTTCATCTACACTCATACACATGCTTTCAAACACACACACTATGGACATATTACATCTCACACACACAAACAGACAGCATACTATACCAATTACAGTATACACTTTTTCCCTCTCTCACACACACAGGCACAGGAGAAACAGCTGCGGCAGCTAAACTGCATTTTCTCAGCACCGATAAAGACAGATAAGAAGACGAAGGCAGCAAAGATGAGAGGAAAACAGAGAGAGAGGTAAAGATGAATGGGGTGGTGGTCGTTACCTTGTGCAGATGATTCGTTCAGACTCTCCCTCCGCGTGCTGCACTACTCTCATCTGTCTCTTTCCCTCTCTCTTGCTCTGCATCTGCCCGCCTCTGTGGACGAGCAAGTGTATCTCTCCCTCTCCCTCTCTCTCTCTCTTTCTCTCTCTCTGTGGTTGTAGCAGTAAGGAGAATAAAAGACCGCCTCTGTTCAGTTTGTCACCACCCCTCTCTCTCCTCCTCCTCTGTTTTCTTGTTTCTCTCGCTCTCTCTCATGCACTTTCAGTTCCATTCAACTCCATGGTTTCATCTCCCTTCTGTCTCTCAGTTAAGCATATACAGTATATAAATATATATGTTTGTCTTTTCCTACTCTGCCAGCTTGCAGCCGCTGCACCTGCAAAGGAATACCACAACTGGCTGCTGCAAACACACACACACACACACACACACACACACACACACACACACACACACACACACACACACACACACACACACACATACATACCTGGTAGACCAGTGGCTGCAAATCGCTCTATAGTTTGCTCACTAACCTCCCCGTCAGTTGTTCTCCATGCTCACCGTCTCTTTTAGAAAGGATGATTAGAGTTTAATCCTAATATAACACAATGTTGGTCTCATTCCTCAGTTACAGCACTGTAGTTTGTTTTATTTACTGAGGTATTGAGATAAAATTTGGCTAAATGCTGCCAATACCAAGGAGTCTGACAGGCAGCCCAGTCACTAGAATATAATATTGACAGTTGACTTTCTAAAAACCACTGATGCATTCATACGTACCATGTTGATATTTGTACACGTCGTAACAGCTTCAAATTGCATGTTTATGACTTGACTTTAATGTCAGGGGGTGGAGGGGATGGTGGTGGTGTAGTTACAGGTGAGAAGGCTGCCAAGCCAGTGACCACAGCTTGATACTGTGTCACATTTGTGTCACATTTGTAAGTGTGACGCCACTGGAAATGTTTTTCCTTTCCATTTGAGTTTGTGCAAATATCCCAACACTAACCAAACGTTTTCTATGCCTTAACCTGACTGAACCACAAGCACAGCAATGACATTGGACATTGAGCTGCAAATCTTACATTGCAATAAAAGGAAACATAATATTTCAAAATGTTACACTGACGTATCAAATGACAATGTAAAAACAAAGTAATAGTGTGAAGGGTCACTGATGACTGAACAAAGAATCATCAGCTGAACCTGCAGCCTCCCTCGGCCTTACAGAGCTTTATTTATCCCCATGAGACCCTATGTGAATTTTTATTTACCTGATGTGTTTGAAATATACTAAGCCGTAAAGTTCTAAATAATTAATTTTGCACATCTACTTCACGATTGAATTATGAAGCCCTTACGTGTTGGTTGCTAACAAGTGGCTAAATAAGACTAAAGAAGTTGTCAGGGATATTAAACATTATCGCGCTGAACACTGCACACAGAGACCCATTTACTCACTTGTTCATGTTTATAAGTGGACTGTAGTTGTATGATATTTTATATTTTAAATACTTTACAATGTATCATTTATTTTTATTTTTACAGCAGTTTAGGGTGTTGATAGCCTCATGTTAGCTTTGTTCCTTTTTTAGCAAATAATTTACACTTCACACAACATTTTTCAGTATTGGATCATTTTCAGCAATAATCCAAAATCCCAGCATCCCCTCAGCAAAAAGCCTGTGGGATTTGTCAATTAGATTTTGGATTATCAGATTATCACCTTAAATATATGAAACTTGCATGCTTTGTTCAGCCAAATAATTTTAGAATCATCAGATAAATAATTTTTAATATTTTTGAAGCATAAATTAAATTGCCAGATGTAAAAAGCTTATGTCAGGCAATACGCACACTACATCGCAGTCTGAATACAATGTTCATGTGTAATGACTGATGAGTAGATCAATGTTATGGTCCTGCAGTAGCTGGAGGAGACTGCAGTTCTGGGACGTTTTTTGCAACTGCACCACCTACCTATCCAGATGACCAACATAGTGATTGGCTAGATTTAGTGAGAATGCTGAGAACAACTCAGGTGTTTTAAATTACAAATTAATCGTGATAAATTTAAAAGATAATAGCAGCTAACCGAAATGTGACTTAGCCTATTTAGCCTATTTGTACAAAGCTGTAGACTGTAACTATTTTTTGTTATATTTGTTAATATTGTCATTATGACAAACATACAGGGCAGCTGGTTTAGAGAAATAATGTTACTGTTGTGTGCTGGCCTGCTAGGAAGTACCTGTTGTGCCCGACCGGTTATGCTTCTCTCCGTTGCTCTCTGGTGCCCCCTTTCTGTCTGTCTATCTCCTGCAGGAAAACAAGCCTGGGCAGTGTTGAAATCAACTGGAGGACATATAAAGGGAGGATGGAGCAAAGGCCTCGTCCTCTCAGGAGCCATTTCCCAAACTGACAAATTTGCTAACAAATTTGACATAGTTGTGTCTAAACAATGGAACAAACAGGAAATCAAAAGTGTTTTGTGGTCTGCCTTGTTCAGAAAGAGAGCTCTACCTTGCGACTCTGGCTTGCCAGTTGTTGTGCAGAAAGAAGAAGTGCTCCGACTTTTGAAATTGAGATGCACCCCTTAGACTTAAAGGAGAAAGAACTCAATGACGAGTTAGAGTTGAGAGAGATGAAAGAGGCAGCTTCGGTTGAAGGAGCTGGACCTGAAGCGGTCTCCCTCGACCGAGTTATCTGACTCGCCTTCGGATGTCTTTAATGTGAATAAATGTATTCGTCTTGTACCTCCTTTTTGTGGTAAGGGACATAGATAGATATGTCGTCTTGTTTTAGCGTGTCACCAAGACCTTAAAGTGGCCTATAAATGTCTGGTTCTTGCTCCTCCAGAGTGTGTTTAAAGGCAAGGCTCAAGATTCATACACATCTTTATCATCGGAGCTGAGCCAGGATTATGACGTGGTCAAAACTACCGTGCTGAGGGCCGATGAATTGGTGCCTGAGGCATATCGGCAAAAATTCTGCCATTTAAAGAAAACTTATGGCCAGACTTACTGGGAATTTGGCCACGAGAAAGAGGCTCTCTTTGAACGCTGGTGTTGCTTTAAAGGGGTGGACGACTTTGAAATATTCTGTTACTGTGCTGTTAGAGGATTTTAAAAACTGTGTACCGAATCGAATTGCCATCTACATTGAACAGAAAGTCTCCAAAGTGTCCGAAGCGGCTGTTCTTGCAGATGAATATGCAACGCCAGGAGGACCAAAGAGCCGGTGGTGGATTTCCGCAGGCACGGCCCTGTACACATTGAGATGGTTACATCTTATAGGTACCTGGGAGGTCAGCTACGTACAAGAAAGGTCAGAGTAGACTGTATCTGCTGAGGAAGCTCAGGTCCTTTGGGGTGCGGGGGGAACTCCTGACTTCTATGACTCTGTGGTGGCTTCAGCCATTTTCTATGGAGAAGTCTGCTGGAGCAGCAGCATCTCGGCAGCAGACAGGAGGAGACTTGATAAACTTATCAAGAAGGCCAGCTCAGTCCTGGGATGCCCTCTTGTCTCAGTGCAGGTGGTGGGAGAGAGCAGGATGATGGACAAGCTGTCATCACTGCTGGTGCAGGAGTCCCACCTGCAGGTAACTCTGACAGCACTGGTCAGCTCCTTCAGCAACAGACTGATACACCCTAACTGTGAAGGAGAGGTATCACAGGACCTTCCTTCCTGCTGCTGTCAGACTGTTCAACCTGCACTGCTCCATGTAGACCTCATCCTGTACTCTGAATTGTGCAATAAGTCTGTACTAACTAATTTCAACACCCATATTTATTATCTATATTTAAAAACTGTATATAAATATTTGCTGTTCATTCTTCCACTATATCATGTAAATATGAATATACGTCGATTCTGTTTTCTTTCCTTTTTAATTATATTGTCTTCATATTGTCTATCATCTATTTTGCTATTGCTCCGTTCTTGTAACATTCTGACATTGCTGCGACAAACACATTCCCCATCTGTGGGACATTAAAGGATTTCTGATTCTGATTCTGATTCTTATCTAGGCAAGGTTGTTGGGTGGGGCCAGTGCACTCAAAGTTTGAAGCCAGTTCTGCATTCCCTGCTTCAGTTTCTCGGCACAAGTTGTGGCGCTTCTTCTCTGCCATTGTGGCCCTGCTCACAGACTTGTTGAGTCAGAAAGTCCATTTTCGTTTGTCTTCGGACTGTAAATGTGGCACATTTTTGGCAAAGCCCCTCTGCTCACAAAGCCAAGGGCAGATATGCAGTCCCACATGAAACGTCCCCATGTTACCACAAGCCATAGGAACCTTTCTAAAAGTCCTTTCTGTAATGTTACAATATGACAAAAAAATTACTAAAATGGGAGTGTGCAGAGTCTTTCTATCCATTTTCTATATAAAAAAGATGTCAGTAGCAGCTGGATGTTCAGATTAACGGATAAGGTTAATAAGGTAAACTGGATGTCAAGGAACCATTCATTGTGCAACTCACAGGGAGAGTGTGCTCTGTATGAATTATTTGCTGATAGTGACAGCTACGGACGATAACATCAAACATTCAATTACAAGTGCAAAACAAAACAAAAAAAAAACAACTAAGTATGAATATCTTTTTCATACAACACTGATCTAAAGAACCCAAAGAAAATGTACGTCTTCACTGCACATATTATATGCTGTCACTTAAGTTTAATAAGTCACATTAACTTGTCCTTGTTACTTAACTTTCATGTAGCACATTTTTCTGTTTGAGGACTCATTGAACTCTTTTTTTTTGTTCCTGTCGCTCCTTCATTCTTCTTTCTTTCTTTTTTAAAAGCTTTTCTTCGTCCCTGTCGTCCCTCTCTCTGCTTTAATGTG
Organism: Acanthopagrus latus; assembly: GCF_904848185.1. Taxonomy (NCBI): domain Eukaryota; kingdom Metazoa; phylum Chordata; class Actinopteri; order Spariformes; family Sparidae; genus Acanthopagrus; species Acanthopagrus latus. The sequence continues at coordinate 2,672,162 of NC_051059.1, forward strand.
CGCACATGTCAGTTGCATTACAAAGTGAAACCTTGTATCCTACACAAACTTGACGTCCTTTCTCCACATTTCATTTTCATTCCTAGTTTTTCTGCTCCTTAAATTTTATGTTGTCTTCAAGATTTTACTGGAACTGTAAAATGATTCAGACACCACCCCAAATATGATTTTATCAGGAAAGCTGCTTATAAACCATGACAATGACTGTAAACGTAGAAGAGAACCAGCAAGTAAAAAAAAAAGTAAAGGCAGGAGGAAGTGCATAATGCATAAATGTATAATTTATTGTAAAATTGAAATTGATTGGCATGTGTAACTTTAGAAGAAGAGAAGACCCCAGGTGGAGAAATTTGAAATGTATGCTTTCCACTGCAAAATGAGTGGCATCTTTCCTTTAGGGTGGCAGCACTATGAAAATATGTAGTCCTCCTCTCGGTGCTCCGTTTTTACCTTTAACCTGATATTAAGCTGTCAGGTGCATTTGGTAAAAGACAGCATCTTCCACAGGACTGATAGTTTCCCTGTTCTTTTCTCTTCCTCTCTCCTCATATATATGACACTGAAAGAACACAACTGTTGTATTTGCTGTCTGATGACAGTGATCCACCACTTACCATATGCCAGAATATAGTGATGTTTGATTAAAACCAGGGTACATAAATTGAGAAGTTTTAATTGTAAACACCTCTTTCAACCATGTAATGCATTACATGGTTGAATGCCATGCATTTTAATTGTAATACACATATTATCTTGCGACACATACACTATATTACCAAAAGTATTCGCTCACCCATTCAAATGATCAGAATCAGGTGTTCTAATCACTTGGCCTGGCCCCAGGTGTATAAATTCAAGCACTCAGGCATGCAGACTGTGAAACAAGACATTTGTGAAAGAATGGGCCGCTCTCAGGAGCTCAGTGAATTCCAGCGTGGAACTGTCATAGGATGCCACTTGTGCAACAAATCCAGTCGTGAAATTTCCTCGCTCCTAAATATTCCACAGTCAACTGTCAGCTCTATTATAACAAAATGGAAGCGTTTGGGAACAACAGCAACTCAGCCACGAAGTGGTAGGCCACGTAAAGTGACGGAGAGGGGTCAGCGGATGCTGAAGCGCATAGTGCAAAGAGGTCGCCGACTTTCTGCACAGTCAATTGCTAGAGAGCTACAAACTTCATGTGACCTTCAGATTAGCCCAAGTACAGTACGCAGAGAGCTTCATGGAATGGGTTTCCATGGCCGAGCAGCTGCAGCCAAGCCACACATCACCAAGTGCAATGCAAGGCGTCGGATGCAATGGTGTAAAGCACGCCATCACTGGCCTCTAGAGCAGTGGAGACGCGTTCTCTGGAGTGATGAATCACGCTTTTCCATCTGGCAATCTGATGGACGAGTCTGGGTTTGGAGGTTGCCAGGAGAACGGTACATTTCAGATTGCATTGTGCCAACTGTGAAATTTGGTGGAGGAGGAATTATGGTATGGGGTTGTTTTTCAGGAGCTGGGCTTGGCCCCTTAGTTCCAGTGAAAGGAACATTGAATGCTTCAGGATACCAAAACATTTTGGACAATTCCATGCTCCCAACCTTGTGGGAACAGTTTGGAGCGGGCCCCTTCCTCTTCCAACATGACTGTGCACCAGTGCACAAAGCAAGGTCCATAAAGACGTGGATGACAGAGTCTGGTGTGGATGAACTTGACTGGCCTGCACAGAGTCCTGACCTGAACCCGATAGAACACCTTTGGGATGAATTAGAGCGGAGACTGAGAGCCAGGCCTTCTCGACCAACATCAGTGTGTGACCTCACCAATGCGCTTTTGGAAGAATGGTCAAAAATTCCTATAAACACTCTCCTCAACCTTGTGGACAGTCTTCCCAGAAGAGTTGAAGCTGTAATAGCTGCAAAAGGTGGACCGACATCATATTGAATTCTATGAGTTAGGAATGGGATGGCACTTCAGTTCATAGAATGAGTAAAGGCAGGTGAGCGAATACTTTTGGTAATATAGTGTATGTTACGATGTCATTACCTCAGGATGTGGCCAGTACAATAATAACCATTTGACATACTTGAGAAATATCAACAGGATTTGAACAGAACAGTTCAACACTAAGTAGAAATTAAGTCCGAGCTGTATTTTTCAAATACAAATGTGAAGCTAAAATCCACGTGATTGACTGCACATTTGCTCTTTGTTTTATTTATGTTGGTGTAAGGAATACCAAAGCATGAATGCCACCCATGGCTCATTTTTAACCCACGTTACATTTATAATGGGCTATCTACAAAACTTAGATTGAGGATGAGTCTCAGCCCAGAACAGACCCAACTGACTTTTGATGTGGTTCTGGATAAAGAGACAGAAAGCTTAGAGAGAGGTTTTGTTACATTTCTCAGGGATAAATGCATGGATCTTGATGAAAAAACAAACAAGCATATCATTAGGTCACCGGTTTCTATGAGTAACTACAGTTTGATTTGGATCCTAGATCTGGTGACCCACCAGTTATGGCTAAGTAGTTAAATGTGGTTTATAATTTAGTATGATTAGGGCTATTTAGCTTGGTACTGGATGAGGCCTGGTCTACACATGTAGTTAAAAAGTAAAACAATTCAGTTCAGTTCATATTCAGTGAAAATATTTTAAAAATGTGATTTATTATCATTTATAACACAGGGTTGAATAACGAAATGTTGTTTGTACTCCCGTTGTGATATCATTATCATTAGAAATGAAATTATAGAAATTGTTATGAGTAATTAATAAGTCAAGGTTTTTTATTCTATTTTTAGTTTGAGAAGGATGAGTTCAGTTCAGAAAATCAACAGTCATAGCTGTCGTTTGCACTGAGGAAATTGAGAAATAAACATATTTGCATAGTTTAAATGAGAGTTCCTGTACAAAAGGCCAGGCATCAGTGATGTTTTACCAAGAGGCGATTTAGAGGGGCTGCACGCTGGACACAGTACAAACATGGCCAGGAAGAGGATGAGAATCAACTATTGGAAGGATCAGTGAAGATGACCTCTCTCACTCTCAATCAGGCCACTTCTTCCCCACTCTGGTGTATTTGAGATCAGCAAGAACAGTATGGCTCTTACAGCCTCTACAAGGTGTTAGAGATGGCAAGGAATGAGAGTGCATGGTTTCATGTATTTCAGCTAGCCATCCATAGGGTTTTTGAACAACTTCACTTACTTAGAGATGGCATAGGATGCTTGTGGCGACCATATGCCACCTCAAGGAAGAAAAGACTGCTGCAGTTAGTCACACCCCACAAGGCCCTGTAACCCACGGCCAGATCTAGGTGAGTGGACCTGACTACTGTCCTCCACCTGTCCACTTTATGCCCTCAGCAGAAGATGAAGGCGACGAAGAAGAGGAGTGGCCTGAACCACCATCACCCTGACTCAGATCTGAAGAGCAGCCATAAAAGAGCAATGTGGTTGACCTCCTGAACAAGTGATGCACGAAATCCAGGAAATCAGGATGGATACTCTGTCTGGTGCTGCTGACCAGAGCAGACCAGCTGCTAAGAGTTATCTGCCTCCCTATAGGGAACCCCCATTCCAGCCCTGCCCATAAGGAGGCGGGTTATGGGGAGCCTGGACATCATTCTTTACAGTCCACACCAATTCAGTGCCATCCAGGTCCCCGGACCAATGTGCCTTTGACTCGTGGGCCCCCCTCAACCAGCCCTCTCTAGACAAAATCCACCAGCAGGGATGCTTAGGCCAGGAGAGCGGTCCAATTGGTAGCCCTCCCTTAAACCCCCGCAACCAGTAAAAGCAGACCAAGGCCCACAAAACCTGACTTCAGCCAGCGAGATCAAAGTCAGATCACCCGATTGAAGATACCCTAGATACAACAGAGGTCTTCAAGTATCGGATCCTAACCAATCACTCTGAACTGAAAGAGGCATGTCCAGTGGTGGATTCGCACATCAGCTCCACCACTCCATATCCAGACACCATGGCAGCTCGAAATGAAAGGTTGGCACCAGAGAGCAACAGAGGGACAGTGATGGACAGAATGAGAAAAGGGAAAGGCAGAGCGAAAGCAACCAGCCGGGTGCAACAGCGCCCCTACAGGCCCACACATAACAACAAAAGAAAATGTTTATCATGGCAGTCTTCAGTTCCAATAATTTTGACAGCTTTCATTTTTCTGGCGTGGAATGAGTGGAACTCATATTACTTTTTCACAAAAAAACTATCAGGGAGTTTGCATCAAATGTTAATTTATTATGGGTCAGTGAAAATATGCCAAAATCTGCTGGGTCAAAAATACATTTTGAACAATTTGAACAATTAATTTTGGTGATTATATAAAGTTGTGTGAATCAGATTTTCTTTGTAGCATGGCCTCCTGACTTTTTCTGAGTCAGTGTGTTTACATGACACTTAAGAAAAATGAATTACTGGGTTAGTCTGTCTGTGATCGTATCTTTAAGATGCAAGTATACACCTTAGTCTGACTAAAATCGGACCAGATCGGATTTCTCGTTGTCGAATTAAAGCACCCAGATTATTCGATTGATAGTCGCATTACTCCTGCATGTATACGTTCCAGCAGATCGGATCGGAATTTGCGTTCTGCGCAGGCGCGAGATTTTTCCCCGGGGCTGTGAGCTGTAAGTAGACGGACGGCAGCGGTGGCGTCTTTCCTCCGAAATCACCACAAGAAAGAGCACCATTGTGCATCTATTTTGTGTAATTATCATGTACACCATACATGAAGTGTACAAAGATATAGCTTCGTCTCGCTCTTCGTACGCCATCTTTCTTGAATGCCGAGGCAGCTGGTGACGTAAAGAGGTCAGCCTGAGGTGCTTCTGTTACCATTAGTTGAAATGACTACAGCGCCACATAGCACACCAGGGTATGACATGCTCCGGCCCAATAATCCGATTTTCTCACCGGCATGTGTACTCGGATAATTGCAGTTGTCTGATTGAGTGGCATAGTCGAACTATGGCTATAATCCGACTAAGCTGAGAACAGTGACACACTGACTGATTCTGACTGACAACAGCTGGTGACTTTTCTGGGCTCATTTTAAAAGGACTTATTTGATACACCCATTAGAGTCAGCCACAAACACTACAGTTACAGTTCCCAAGATCAACAAACAACTGTTTGAAAGTATAAAGTGCATGGCACAGTATTTGTGTCCCTGACATGACCAGGAAGAAAACACATCTTTCACCGCTGCTGAGAGAAACTGGTCAGGAAGGTCCTAAGTCAAACCACAAAAAGACAAGTCCACAGTGAATTTGAAGCTGCTGGAAGACCAGTGTCAATATCCGCAGTTGTGATTGGCACTAACATGAGCTGAGAGGCTGCCATGCAAGAAAGAAGTTCTTGCTCCAGTTACAACACGTCAAAGCCTGACTGAAGTTTTCTGCTGATCATGTGAACAAACAGAAAGCCTCCTGGTGGAAAGTTCTGTGGTTGGATGAAGCAAAAATATTGTTGATGGCCACAATGAGCACCAATATGTTATACGAGGACAGAAGGTGAGGCCTTTAACCCCAAGAACACCTCACCTACTGTCAAGCATGGTGCTGGTAGTATTATGCTGTGGGGCTGTTTTGCTGCCAGTGGATCTGCTGCTCTAAAGAAAGTAAACAGAATAATGAAGAAGGTGGGTTATCGTCAGCCAGAGGATTGGGTCTTGGCTGCAGCTGGGGCTTTAAACAGGACAATGACTCCAAAAACACATCAAAAGTGGTAAAGGAATAGAATTCTCATGTCAACTATTGACTGCTACTTACTAAGCCTTTGCAGATAGAAACACTACTGATATAGAATTTATTATATGTCTTTTCAGAAGACCTGAGAAGTGCAGGTCAGAATAACCCAGATCAAATCTAGGGCAAGGCAAAAGATGTAAGCTTCTTCACAAGAAATAGAGGTTCGAGCTGTTACTCACTGAGTGAGCAGTGGATAAAAGATGGAAGAGAGCAGAGTGAGGCAAGGGAGTAATGAGGAAAAAGAGAGCGAAAAGACACCCCACTGAGAAAGAGAACAGAGAGGCTGTGAAATGAGTGAGAGATAATGAGGAGCAGATTGGAAAAGTTGAAGAGCAAATGGACAGATGTGGAAGCAGAAAGAGATGAAAAGACAGAGAAAGGGAACTGGAGAGGGCCAGGTAATCAGAGACAGAGAAGGGAGGGGTGAGGGCAGAAATTGTGAGGGTGGAGTGAACTACATACTTAGCGCTTTTCCACCTAAATGTTTAAACAGTCTGCATCAAAGCTGACAGGTCCACATTTAGCATAATATCATCAATGATAGCTTAAATGAGTGGTGATATTAATTACAACCAATAATATCAGAGAGATTTCAAGGACCACATTTTTGATGATGTAATCGACGGTGAAGCTGAACCAAACAAAATGTTCAATCCTGAGGGAATATATCGGCGAGATGTCATTATGTCATTGTAGCAGTTGGCTGCATAGATAGAGTCAGACTTTACATAATAACTAGAATATTAGCATTTCCTGACAAAAAATGTTTGTACTTACTGCATCTGCTGCCAGTGTTTACATCAAGTTGGGTTGCCACTGTGACTGCATTTTCCTACCAACTACCATATTGACCCGAATATAGGACAACCCTGATTATAAGACGACCCCTCTTTTCAAGACTAATCTTCAGAAAAAGATTCTGATAACCAAAACTGACTTTGAGGACCACAATAATCTTTTCCTCTTACTGTTAGCGTTTTTTAAGATAGTCTTTTTGGACCCGCCATCTTCGGACGTTACACTCCGTACCTCCATATTTCTTGGTTGTTTGACGCCCCCGCTACTTTGCCCACCATTATCGTAAAATTAGCATCATAGCTCCGCCTCAGATGTCCACTCTTCTCTGTACAATCACCGCGCCTCTCCATTTTTCATCTCCTGTCACTTTTTCTCTTCTCTGATTGACAGATAACCCCAGCCACAGTGTCAGTGACGTCTGTACAATAAGCTGGCGCCCTCTGCCATTGCGGTCGTGCAGCGACCCCAGACAACTGTCAGCATGTGTCAAGTTGGTAAGGCGGTTTATTGTAAATGCTACCCTTAAACACGGTTGATTCACTTTAGTTTCGTGCCGTGATAAACAAGATCACTACTACTATCAATGGCGTGCTGCGTCATAGAACATCTTTTTCTTCCTACCTGGAGAAGGAATATGCAGAGATGGAGAGACATCTGAAGCCCACACTGAATGTTTATGTTGAGACGGGGGGGATGTAACTGATATAGTAACTTATAATCCAACTTTTAAAAACAAGTAATCAGTAAAGTAACTAAGTCATTTTTTAAAGGAGTAATCAGTAAGCAGATTACTTTTTCAAGGTAACTGTGGCAACACTGTTTATAATACATTATTCAATAGATCAGGTATTCTCCCTCACCTATACAACACAAGCCTCTCTTTACCTCCTATCTTGGACTATCTTCAGCCTATCAGCTTAGAAGACTTCATGGACTTGGATAGGAAAATGACACTATCTTCAAGCCCTCTGGATATAATACCTTCTTCTCTGTTTTCAAAAGTTCTGCCAATTATTGGTCCTGCTGTTAAAGCAACTGTTAATTTGTTCTTGTCAACAGGATGCATCCCATCCTATTTTAAGCCGGGAGGCTGTGGCTCAGGGGTTATCAGAAGGTTGCTGGTTCAATTCCCCTGGCTCTCCAAGGACAACCCTCACATCAGCTGGTCATCTGGAGAAATGTTAGTTTGGAGTGGGGATTTTTTTGCCTGCCTGCCTCTTATTGGAGCCTTTTCCCGATCCTCCACACCATTCAGCTCTGATGAGCTTCCTGAGCTTCCTTAGCCTGAAGCTTTTGCTGTGTCTCCTCCTTTCTGGCTTCCCCCAACTTTGTTGGATGCAGACTTTCCAGACCCCTCAGGTGTTCCTTCATGTTACCTTGACCTAGGCATTCAACAAAGCCCAAGCTACTTCTTTGCATCCCCACTGATGATCCGACTGCTGCATCAATCTGCCTCCTGGGTCGTCGCCTCCCAGAGGTTGTCTAAGGAAGCGATGCAGATGCACATCAACTCATCTCTGGCAGCAGAGAGAGCTGGAGACCGGACTATGCTGCCTTGGCTCCCAAAATCCTGCTATGTGGAGCAAACACCTCATCTGGGTAGAGTATGCCCTCAATCTGCTTTGCTTCTTCTGCGTCTGGTTTCTCCCCTTTCCAGTTTGCCTACACTTACCGGCCACCACTGTTTCCAGTCCTGGAGGAAAGCGTCCCTTCAGCCCAGGCCCTCATCTGTTGTGCTGGTGTATCTAGAATGCTGCTTAGAATTTTGGCCCCATTGTCACAGCGCGGTGAGGTTGTCTTGTCTTGGGGTCTGTCGTGTGAACTTCCTGTTTTATTTTGAAATTAATTTTCCTCTCGTTTCAGGTCACTTGCCCTTCCTCTTGTGTCCCTGGTTTGACGTCATCCCTGATTCCTGATTGTTTCCACCTGTGTTCCCCTCCCTCATGTGTATAAAGTCTTTGTCTTCCCCTGTCTCCGTGCCAAAGTATTTCGTCTCTACGTCGTATGCCTAAGCCCTTCGAAAACCACAGTCTTGATCTCCTTTGTGCTAAGTATATTCATGGTTTATTTATCTGTATTTTTTGTCCTCTCGTGAAGAGTGATTTTTTGTTGTAATTTTCTGGTTAAGGTTTTTTGTTTGTATTTTGAGATTTCCTAGCCCTTTTGGTTTTCCTCCTCGTGAGCGAATTTTTGTTGGTTAAGTTTCATAAGATAGAATAGATAAGTTTCATAGCCTCTGTGCTTCCTCTTCGGAGTGAATTTTTGTTGTAATTTTTATATTCTCAGATTTTGATTCTAGTTCAGTGTAGTCATCCTCCTTCGGGAGCGCTTTTCGTTTTCAGTGTTCTATGTTGTTTGTCTTGTGTGTGTCTCAGTATTTTTCATAGCTTTTGGTTATCATTCTACCCTGAGAGTCAAAGAATCAGATCAATAAAACTTGATTGTACATCTGCCATTCTGCATCTGAGTCCTCTCCTTTTGTCCAAGCCTGACACCCATCACCCCTGTGGTTCGTCGATGGTGGCCCTGTTTATACGGAGAAGCGGTTTCTGGCTTTTTGTCGACATGGTCGTGGTTGCCAGTACCTGGTGGACTGGGAGGGATGCAGCCCCAAGAAGAGGTCCTGGGTTTCCTCCAGTAACATTATGGACCCTAGTCTCATCTAGGACTTCCTCCGCCACCATCCTGACCAGCCATTAAGATTGCAAAAGCTTATCTGAACACGCAGGTATATTTGATGCCACACAACACATTCCTTTTACAACAAAGAAAAACAAAACAAAATGTTTCACATTGGCGACCTACCCGCAAGTAAACTTGGCATTCTAAATAACCTGGCTGAGCCAAAATAAAACAATCACTGGAGAAATGACTGCAATTTCAGTAAATTCTTTATTGAAAATGTGGAACAATTAGAAAATTGGTTTGCCTTGAGGTAGGCAGCAAAGTAACTGACCCTTTCTAAACAAAATATTACATGGAGGGTAGAAGGATAATCGGTCTGGCCAATTACCAGGACCTGTCAGGATTCTGTTTCTTGTTTTTCTTGTGTTTTTCTTGTGTTACCTGTTTTATTGTACCCGTTTATTGTACCCGTGTGTCGCATGTCGTTTTTCAGTTCCTCCCTCTCTAGGATTTTTCTGTTTCTTTCCGTCCTTTCAGTGTTTTTCCATTCCTTTCTCTCACCTGTCCTTTTCGCACGCACTCCAACTATACCCGATCCCCTCGCTAGTGTGTCTGTATATAGTCTTTGTTCTCCTCGTGTTTCTGTTAGTTCGTTCCGTGTTTTTCCGTGATGCTACCCTGTGTTTCCCACCCACAAAATCACTATTCTCAAGAGGAACCAAAACAGAAAATAAAACTTGACAATACTTCATTTCACTTGTTTTGAGTACCTTTTCCCTCAGATTTAGTGTTTTTATTTTGTTTTTAGACCCCCCTTCTTTGCAGTGTGTGATTTCAAAAAAAATAATGAAATAAAATAAAAATGGAAAATCGAGAATCTAATCAAACCTTGACCTTAGAATCAAAAATTTAATCGAATCGAGGATTTGGAGAATCGTGACACCTCTAGTCACTAAGCCTGACTCCTTTCCACTGGATGATTGGATGGATGACTGTAGCTATCAGGTGCGCTCTACAAAATTTGTCAGCCGATTTGATCTTCTGAAAGGCTTTTGTAACACCAACAGGTCTCTACTCCTATGATGTGATGCCTTTTGGGCTTATACTTTCCAGCATCTTATAAACCGTGTCATTGGTGATTTGCAAGGGTGTGCGGTTTTCTTGGATGATGGAGTGGTGTATTCAGAGACATGGGAAACTCATCTGGCATGTATCTGGGAACTGTTTACCTGTTTTGAGGGGAGAGGCTCATGATTAACCATGCAAAGTGTAAGGTGCAAGGGTGACCATGACCTACCTTGGCCGAGTGTTGGGGCAAGGCCAAGTGTGTCCTGTGGGTGTAAAAGTTCAGGCTGTAGAACAGTATCTAGTACTCCTAAAATCGGAGTTCCTACAGTTTTTCACGTGCAAATTTAAGCACTTTCAAAGTGCATTTCCAAGCTCTCCATTAGCTTTTTATTTGGATCCGCGTGAAAGTGTACTAACTTATAGATATCAGGCACTTAAATACTCCTCATTATTTTCCATCATGATCCATGCAACATTTCTGGGGAAATTAAATATCATAAAAATAATGACAAGCACAGAATGTTGACAGTGAGAACAAATCCTAATTCCATCCCTTTATCCGGATCCACACCAAGATTAATAGGGCTCTATTCTGAGCTGAAAATCCCTCCTCGATCCAGATATTGTGGAAATCAGGTCTGTAGCTTTGGTGTAATCCTACTGAAGAACAAACCAATCACCAACATACTGACGCTGGCAGAAAACTAACCTCCTTGGACAAGGTACTGAAAAAATTATTCATTGTATCATCATTATTATGAAGAGACAACAGTGTTGATGTTATGTTAAAGACATTACTGCACTCTGAGGAGAGATGTGTACTGAAGTTAGCATGCTAACCAGTGATCACCAGCCCACCTTGTATCATCATACAATTTGCTCAAGAGACTGAAAAAAAAAAATAATTCAGATTTATCTTAAATGTTATTTTTGTCAGAAAACCCTAGCCTTGTTGTGTGCTGTGTGTGTTTTTATTGTGCCTATAGCACTTTGTGTCACTTTGTGTGCTATATATATAGTGCTATACAAATAAAGTATTTGATTGATTCACTAGCCTTAGATCAAAATACAACTGCATTATGCTTCAGCTGCTCCTCAATACAGTTGGCCTGGATTTAGATAGATTTTCCATTTTCAATATAAATCCAAAGGCATTTCACATCTCATGTATCAATCTTCTCTCTATCCTGGCATGTTTTGATTGTAACGATCATACCACAGGTGTAATTTACCTCTTCAATCAAAAGAAACTCAAGGAGTGAATTGACCCTGTCCTGCCAAGCTGGGTGTTGTTCATTGTCGCAGCTGAGATCAACGCCAGATAAAGTGAAGGTCATCCACACAGTCTGAGGCTATCTGTTATACTGTAGCAAAATCTATTTTCCATCACAGCAGCCGCAGAGGAGAAGATAAATTTGATGCACATAGACAAGTATTGATTCTGCAATTTCCAAAGGACAAACAAAATGGTCTTGCAACTGCTTAACTGTTCTTATTTGCCTCAGAGTCCTCAGTGGGAGTTTTGTACAATCTTTGAACATAAATGAATCCTCCTAACATGCTTTCACAGTGATAAGACACACGACAGTGTCTACAGACTGTAAACTGGAGTATTAGTGAAAGACAGTGGAAGATATGTTTCTATAGTTCCAATTCAAGTCATTTAAATGATGCCAAGCCACACCACCCAGGCGTGTCATTAGACCTGGGCATTCGGGGCTATTGCCCCAGATGTTTTGGGAAGCCCTGGATCTCTGTGCCTTTAAATAAAAATAAAAATGTCTAATGATGAAAATAGCCCCATCTTATGTTGTTGCATATCGAACGGCCAGCAGCCACAAATGCAACATTGTCACCAGCGCAAATTGTGCAGAAGCTGACCTGACTTTCTTTATGGCATATGCCCATATATGGGCATATGCCATAAAGAAAGTCTGCCCATATATGGGCAGAATCAGAATAATTTGTTGCAAATTTAACATCAGTGTTATTCTTTCCCCCTCTATGCGTCACTGATATTGCCAGAGACCATCTATTAGCCTACTGTTTAGTACCACTGCAGCATTTATAGTAGTTAGTTATTATGGCTATATGGAGGTTCTTTGGAAACAGAAAGTTGCAGCCAGACCAAGAAGACATGTAGAGTGAGACATCATATCCCCCAACCCCTGAGAAGGAGCAGGGATAGCTTGATTGCACAGATTCAGAGTCACGCTGCGAATTCAACCTCTAAAGGGTCACCTTGACACCAGGTAGGCGCATGTGTTAATTATTCTAGCTTTAATTTTAAATTTTGCCCACCGTGGTAAATCAAATCGGAATTGTGGTGAAGGGTATAATCTGGGTGTGTAGTCTCTGTGAAATGACGATTTTTTTTTTTTTCTCTTAAAAAGTCCCGTATTATGGAAAACACGTTTTCTCTGATCTCTACATATTGGTCCTCCCTGTGCCAACCCTTGAGGAAAGCAAACGATTCCTGCATGGTCTCTGCAGCCCACCCACTGGTAAAACAATGCTCCAACAGGCTGTTCAGATTCAGCTCCTGTCGTTATGTAACGAAAGGAGTCATTTTCATAGGTCAGCCTCCTCTGCATGATGATAGGAGATATCTGAGAGGGGGGCATTTATTCCCGAGGTGAAGTTCAGTGTGACCAGTGGTAAGCTAGCAGTGTTTCATAATGTCATTGCTCAGAGCTAGACATGAAAATTGCTCTGCGGTTGGTTGTAAAAATCAACATCAGTGCCTACAACAGAAGAGACAGTGGTTGCATTTCATTTTTAATGACAATGTGCCGGCTGCGGTTCTTGTAAATTTCTGTGTGTGTGCTAACCACTTCACATCGGACTGCTTCAGTAATGAGGGTCAGTACAGAGCTGGCTTTGCCTCGACACTGACCCTCGTAAAGGATCAGTCCCACCCATATCGGACCCAGCAACTGCGAACGGTGTCCAAGACTTTGGAGACTGTGCTGGAGACAAACACAGCTTTTGCTAGCTGTTAGCCATTAGCTACATGGTAGTAACTGTAACAACACATACAAACAAACTAACATTATTCATTATACTAACCATTCTGAAACATCCTGCTGCAGCCACAGAGTCTGTACGTCTTCAGGAGCCTCTCCTTCTGGGTCTGATTCTGGGTCAAACTGGTATGGTTGAACAACAGCATCTCGGCGAGCCATAGCGTTACATCTGCCATAAACATTAGCGTAAGCGGCATCCTCTTCATGAGAGGGGCGTGCAGCAGGCAAGGCAGGCATTGACAGACGGAGCTCATTAGCTTTTAAAGGTGCAGGCACAGAAACAGCCTGCACTCAGTAGAACGACTTTTAGACAGTGTTGGGCAAGCTACCCGGACCATGTAGTGAGCTAAGCTACAAGTTACTCTACATTAAATTTCGCTTCACTACACCAAAGCTATCCCCCAGGGAAATGTAGCAAGCTAAGCTACATAAATATGGCAAAAGTAGCTTTACTACATCAAAGCTATTTTTTTTTCTTTATATTGGAACAACTTCATTCCAAGTCAAAGCTATCTCAGTGATCAATAAAACTGTCAATCAGACAGATAAGCAGGCATAAATGTTACATTAAGTTGTTTATTAAACAATAAGCTGTGCACTCACTATTTTTCTATCATATTATTATTGAACTATCAATGCACACTTAATTCTAACATCCATGGACAATCATGCACCACACTCCACAACACTATCTGGTGGCTTGGCCCACTGGTCCCGTCTTCTTCCATCCCTGCAGCTTTATGGCAATCCACCTGATTGCTGAGGTGCTGCAGGTGTGCCTCACCAGTCAGATGGGGAGGGCGAGACACAAGGGAGCATAGGCAGAACATGCACACATAACACCCCCTCGCATAAGGGCAAACTAACAGTTTGCTACTTTAAACTCTATAAACACGGTTACCGATAACATACTGCACATCATAATTATTTCCTTTTCACATTTTTTTTGTACTCCTCTTTTCCTCACCCACGGGACAGGGAATCAGCCACCACATTTTCGGTCCCCCTCTTGTGTTTAATCTCCAGGTTGTACCCTTGCGCCAACAGAGCCCAATGCATCAGTCGCTGGTGTGGTTGTACATCTGCTTTAGGAAGACAAGAGGGTTATGGTCTGTATATACAACCACAGGAGATGAACTAGCACCAACATACACTTCAAAATGTTGAAGTGCAAGTAGCATACCCAGGGTCTCTTTTTCAATGGTGGAGTTGTTTAGTTAATGGTGTTTGAACTTGACTGAGAAATAACACTGGATGACACACATCACCCTCCCCATCTTGTGTCAGCACAGCACCAGCTCCTGAAGCACTCGCATCAACCTCCAGCTTAAAGGGACGAGAGAAGTTAGGCGCCGCCAGGACAGGTGCATCACAGAGAAGAGACTTTCCTGCCTCGAAGAGACTTTCCTGCCTCGAAGGCATACTGACACTCAGTACTCCACACAAAAGGAACCCTAGGGCTGGACAGACCAGTTAAAAGATTAACTACCACAGAGAAGTTTTTGCAAAAACACCGGTAATAACCAGCTACGCCCAAGAAACACAGTAGTTCACACCTTGATGTTGGAACCGGATAGGACAGCATGGCCGAGACTTTAGCATCTACAGGCCGGACCTGCCCGTGGCCGACCTGTTTCCCCAGCTATGTAACCGTGAGTTTACCGAACTCGCACTTGGCTAGGTTAAGAGTCGTTGAACCACTTCCATCAAGCTAGCAATATGACTGGCCCAATCGCTTGAGTACATGACGACATCATCAAGGTAAACATTACAGTTCTTGACATTTCCTAGCATTAGATTCATCAGACGCTGACACTGGACGCTTTGCTTTTTATGACATACAGGCCTGAAAAATGGGCTGTAAGAGCAGAGCCAGGCATCGGTAACAGCACCAGAGCTCCTTCACCAGGTTCAAACTCACGCTCAACTGCTTTCTGCTCAAACCATTATTTCATACTCTCCTGAGAGGAGCAGAGTGCCACTTTAGCCAGTGTCGACGCATGACGTAAACAATCCTTACATTGTTATATGAAATCCTGAACTGTTGTCTGTGGAGAAATGTTACACAGGAACTGCTCCTTTAACACTTTCAGTGGGCCCCGCACGTTGTGCCCAAACACAAGGTCAGCCGGGCTGAGCCTCAGGGACTCCTGTTTGGCTTAGGGAATGGCGAACAGTGTAAAGGGGATGCCTTCATCCCATTCTCTCCCTGTATCATGGCAGTATTTACGCAGCATGGACTTAAGAGTTTGATGCCAACGCTCAAGCGCCCCCTGTGACTCTGGATTATATGCACTAGAGACTGAATGAGTGATGCCTAGAGACTGCAAGGTTTGCCTGAAAGATTTCAACAGATACTTGGTTCCTTGATCAGTCTGTACAACTTTCAGTAACCCAAACATGGTAAAGAACTTGGTAAATGCCCTGGTGATGGCAGGTGCTGTGATTTTTCGCAGTGGAATGGCCTCAGGAAAAGGAGTGGTAACGCACATTACCGTTTAACAAAATCTGGTTACCAGACTTTGTCCTCTGCAATGGACCAACACAATCAACCAATACACGTTCAAAGGGCTCACCAACAGCAGGAATAGGGTGTAAAGGGGCTGGAGGAACAACCTGATTTGGCTTCCCAACAACTTGGCACGTACTACATGTTTTGCAGAAGCATGTCACTTCCTTCTTCATTCCTGGCCAGAAGAAATGTTTCAGAATGCGGTCATAGGTTTTAGTGACACCAAAGTGACCAGACCAGGGATATTCATGGGCTAACTCTAGTACAGGGGTCACCAACCTTTTTGAAACCGAGAGCTACTTCCTGGGTACTGAATTATGTGAAGGGCTACCAGTTTGATACACACTTCTGAAATAGCCAATTTGCTCAATTTACCTTTAACTAAATGTCATTATTAATAGTTAATGATATTCATCTCTGCAAAGACACTGATCGTGTTAATGATTTCTCACAATGAATATCAACAATGATTTAACAAGATCGGGAACAGATAAATATCAATATGCAACACTTTATTTCTATATTTTGTCTTAGTGCAAGTGTTTTTCAAATTGAAAAAAAAAAAATGTTCAAAAACATTTTAAAATGATCACTTCTACAACAGTCCTAGGCAATCACAATGTCCCATTTTTACTAGCCACTAACATTTTGTAACAAATCATGAATTACTTTGCACCACGTTTGTACAAATAATAAATCATGTAAAATACAAAAATAAACTTTCAGATTTTAAAATAAATCTGATTACGTTTTGAACTTCACACTTAAGTCTGCAGATTTTTTTTACATTAACATTTTAACATAAACAATTGTTACATTTTACAAACACATTTAACAAATTATGAACTAGACACCAAATCTGGTATCCGTTTCTTTGTCAGTTAGTGGGAAGCCTGGCATTGCATGCTGTTTACCAGTATGTTGTACTCTGGTGTGTAACTTGACAGTGCAACTCTGAGTGAGTATTGCAGATGTGCATCAGTGAGGCGTGTTCTGTGTTTGTTCTTGATGAAGTTCATGTCAGAAAAGGCTGATTCACAAAGATAGGTTGAACCAAACAGGCTTGCAACCTTCATAGCTGCTGTACATACACCACTGTACTTTTCTGTGTCAACAAGGCACCAAAAGTTTGGTGCAGCCTGATAGGCTTTGAGGTGCAGGTCATTTTGCAATGTTACAATTTCAATTTCCATCTGTCCAGCATCCAGGCTGAACGTTGCACTTAACTGCTCAGCAATGCATGATATGTCCACGTTCATGAAAGGATTAGAAATGAATGACACACATGGCTCAAGCTGATCCAGGTCACAAAACCTGTTCTCAAACTCTTGCCCAAGTCTTTTTATGACCTGAGAGTACTTTTCTGCGTTTTTGTCAAAAGCCTCACATGCAGAAGCATTGTCTTTCAGCAACATCTGCACAGAGGGAAAGTGCAGCACCTTTTTTGTCTGTAAATGCATAGAGAAAATGTTCATCTTGGCTTTAAATGCATTTAAAGCACTTATCATATCAGCAACAGTCTTACCTTTGCCTTGCAGCTCGCAGTTCAAACTGTTCAGTTTCCCAGTAATATCCGTTCAAAATGCAAGGTCAAGTGTCCAGTCAGTGTCCTCCAGCAGCGTGGTGTCTTCCCCTCTGGACTGCATGAACTCTTTGATTTCACTCACACTGGATGCTAAACCACCTGCACCTCGCCAGATCACGGTCCAGCTGGTCGGCCAAGTTCCCGGACATCGCAGATACTCTTCTTACCATCGTAGCTGCCCCCAGTTGAACCTCGGAGAGATTGGAGATCACGTCGGTTCTGTATTTCTCGTCTTCAAGTACAGTTTTAGCAATTAACATCATTGCTTCTTTAACTACCTCCCCATCTGAAAATGCCTTCTTCTTTTTAATCAAGAATTGCGTAGCTCTAAATGAGGATTCGGTTGCTTTTTGGGAGGCTTTAACTGGCCTTGTGAAAAAAGCTTGCTGTTTGCACAAAGCTGCCTTTAACTCGCGGGCTTTTTCTGCTCGCAGTGCCCTGTGCATAGTTAGCATGGTAGCTTGTGTGACACGTTGTGAAATGTCTCTCCACATTGTGCCGCTTAGCCGTCGCCACAGTCACCCCGCAAATAAGACAAACACATGCTCCTTTCACAGTGGTAAAAAAAAAC
This sequence comes from Acanthopagrus latus, assembly GCF_904848185.1. NCBI lineage: Eukaryota > Metazoa > Chordata > Actinopteri > Spariformes > Sparidae > Acanthopagrus > Acanthopagrus latus. The sequence goes on from NC_051059.1 coordinate 2,690,108, forward strand.
TCGACCTCCCATTCGTCGTGAAAATGATATGTCTTCTTTCTTTTTTCTGCCATCTTTTTATGGGTCAGTCATCTCCTCATTTTCGCTGCGCCCGCTAGGTTGTTTGGTCGTAGCAATCTGCGTAGACGCTACGTTTTGGTCATGCGCATCATACTGACCTTTGAACTATACTAGGTCATAGTTCATTTATATTAAACATTTTTAAAAGTTTCTTTTTAATATATTGTTATTTCCAGTTTATGTGTAAGTGTGATTTAAACAAGAATAGCAAACAAAATAAATTAGATGCAGCTCATTGGTAAGTGGTGCTATTTGAGCTATTTTTAGAACAGGCCGGTAAGCGACTCATGTGGTTCTTACGGGCGACCGGGTGCCCGCGGGCAACGTGTTGGTGACCCCTGCTCTAGTACATGCTGCCGGTATGCAGCAGGAATCCCTATCTGACGCACTGAGTCCCAGTCACCCACTGTATTGGTTTTTCCTAGTGGTGAAATCCATCCCCACATCAACACCCTGTTATCTAAGAAAAATTACTGACTCTCAGTACACTTACTGACATCCTCAACTGCTGAAAAACAGCTTATTCAAGTCACTGTGCATCACTTCCTGTGACATAATTCCTTAGTATAAATATATATTTTTGCTTTTTTCTTGCATCTCGGGGAGTAATGTCACTTCTGCAACAGGTCATGTTTTCAGCATGAGGACAACTCACATGTAACACCACGCAGCGACACAAATGTCATGCTGAGTGTAATACACTGGTGCATTATTGCTGGTTATGTTGTTTTATATAATGTGCTGTGTTTTGTGTATTTTGTTTAACTTCATGTTTTATTAATCAAGTTTCATGAGTATTTTCTTTTGATTTGAGTTTGATTACTTGCATGCCTTAGAAGGCTGATTATGATTTTAGGCAGTGAATGCTGACAGCTGCACCAGCCAATCAGCTGTTACAGCAGGCCCACAGACCGATTGATAACCAGGTCAGGTAGCCGGATGCAGGTGTGCTTTTTGGAACGGATGCTGACAGAATGGCAAGCAACTCAGCAGCTGTAGAGGACCTCGAGGGCCGATCAGAGACATCAGCAATGGTGTATGGAGGCCTTTGGACGCAAAGTGGTAGAAGCACCATCTCGTGTTCTAGGACCACTGGTGTCACTGAGAGCGGTTCAGCCGAGGTGGAGCTTGGACGACGGATGGGAGCAGCCGAGGGCCACAAGCAGCAGTGAGATTTTCGGTGGAGGATGGCTCGCGATGGCCAACCATTGTGGCAGGGGAGACTGCGCTAACGTTACAAGAGGACAAAGACTGGAGCTTGGTCGTGAGCTCTTGGACTGTTGAATTTTAACATTGTCTTAATTCTGCTTTTAAAAGAAGATTCACCCATTTTATAGAAGAGACATTGCCCAAATCAATTATTATTTCTTCCTAGTTCTTGCACAATAAATGTTTTCTGTGTGTAAAATTGTGTTTGGGTTTTTGAGTACTGCTTACCCTTGTACAAAAGAACTTGCATTACGGAATTTGGTGGCTTTTGATTAACACATGAACATTGAAAAGTAGAGAAAACCACCCTTATGAGCGTTTTCTAGCTGGAAATACAGTCATTATCTTGAGTTTGTGTCAGCCAAAGATGAGAATAAAAAAGTTTGCTGTACACTCTGTGCTGGCTGTACTCTTTAAAGGAGTAATCGGTATCAGGTTACAAGGTAACTGAGGCTGAAGCCCCAGATGTTTTGCACTCCTAGCGAAGCCCCTGACACCACCCAAAGCATATGTTTCATTATTACTGCATTGCTGACCACCCCATTCCCTCTTCCACCATCTGTTTTTCCTTCTGGTTCATTCAAAACAAAATACACCTAACACAATCATGTGGAATGTGGAATCTCACACTCAACAGTGAAAAAAGAGGCCTCAAAATGTCAATAAAAACATCACATTTGTCCATATTTTATCTATAATTGATTCACAGGGAAGATTTATCATTCGTTAACACATTTATCAAACAACATTCACACTTGCTAATATTTACGACCCCAGCAATGAGGATCCACCCTGTTTCCATAACTTCTGCTCTTTGCTATGTAACTCAACACATATAATAGTTGGAGATTTCCATACTGTCATCAACCACACAACTGACCGCTCTAGTATATCTGGTAATTCAAGACACTATACTTAACTGAAAAAATAAAAATAGCACAGAAATGACTGTGGACTTGGTGATAGTTGGAGAATGAGAAAGCCATCATTCTGAGAATACTCATATTTTCCCTCCCTCCACCAATCTTCCTCCGAAATGAATTTCTTTCTGGTAAGCAACTCACTCACCCAACACTTCCAAGATAACAATTCATTCAATCAAGAATGTGAATCATCAATATTTGAATCGCTAAACTTGAATAATTGCATAAAAAAGCTGAATTTGAATCACAATTTGAATGTGTATTATTTCATTTGAATAATTGCATTAAAAAAATAAATTTGAATCACATAATTTGGATTTTGTATTGTTTGATTTGAATCATTGCATTGAACAACTGATTCTGAATATAATAATTTTAAATTTTATTTATTAGTTTGGAAAATTCAACTCTATATATTCAGTTCTCACAATTCAAATGGACTCTTTGCACATTTCCGTAAACCTGTAATACGACCGTTATACTTCCTGTTTACTTTACGTAGCCTACCTGATCAGCAGACAGCTTGACAGACTTTAGTAAACATGAGTCTTAGTAAGGACAAAGTTGTATTCCAAAGGCAACAAAAACAATATCACAAACATTGTTGTGTACCGGAGTGTACAGCCTCTGCTAAGTTTAACGGTACTCTGTTTCCACGGTTTCCCCAAGTAGTGAAGAGCTGCGGAAGCGGTGGGTGGTGAATGTTCGCCAGGAACATTACACTCTGACAAGCCACACAAAAGTATGTGGCCGACACTTTACCGGCAACCAACTTATATCTGCAAAATCTTGGAGTGGGAAAAGAAGGCTACACAAGGGAGCTTTACCCCAGCTTTTCAAGTGTAACGACTATACACTCCCTCCACCACGAAGCAGTGTATGGGACTGAGAGAGCTGCCTGGAGACTGAAGATATCCATGATGTTGAATCTATGAATGGTGATGGAGAGCGCTCAGACTCAGAACCAGCTGCTGCCCTGGACATGGCACTGATCAAAAATAACATTTTGGAGGAGGAATCGCTAAAGAGGGAGATGGAGGCTGAAGCTTCATTCAACTTTTTGATTCAAACGATTATCTGACGAGGATACTCGGTACTACATGTTCTACAATGAGACACATAGGCTACTCATGATGTCATTATACCTGTATGCCTTTCCTCGTTTTAAATGAATAAATGAATGATGGATGCTAATTCAAGGTGGGATGGGGGACAGACTAACATGAGAGGAATAGTGTTAGAGAGACAGGGAAAGAAAGTAACTGTCGAGTTAATTCTCCCTTTTTCCCGGCATCAGTGCCGGCCCCAACTCGCTCGAGGCCTGGAGGTCAACAGAGAACGCTGGACACAACTCAGCTTGCTTTTAGTTACTTGTTTTATTCATCACGACTGGGATGCAGCAACAGTAGCAGTAGCAGCAGCAGGTTGACAACCTCAAAGAAAATAAACAAAGGCAGTCAGGCAGTCATTAAACAAGTACAAAATCAATGTCCTTATTAACACCTGAACATGAATAAATTATTAATTTAACTTAATCAAATGCATTAATACACTTTCTCACTTATTAAATTATTTAAGTCAATAGGTTTTACACAGTTTAAAATTATTAAACCCTCTCATGTTAAATCATGCTTTATGCTTAAATGTTTAACTTAATTCATACTTTTAACTCAAACTAATGAATTTTTAACCAATTTTAACTACTTTAATGAATGAAATATGTTCCAAACTTGATATTTATGTTTGGTCTATATTCAAATCTAATCATCTTTCTCTTAATCAATATGAGTTCAAACAATGAAAGGGAATAAAAGATAAATCCTAAGATGTGTCAGACCTCAAACCACCAGTGCCACTTTATTAACATTAAACACAATAATTTAAGCCTCATGCATTTAAATAGTAAATAAACACAAACATTTTAATCTCTTTACTAACTTAAAGTTATTTTATTTTTTAATGTGATTAAATTAAAGTTTCCTTACCACTGGTGTCTCTGAGGTCTCTATGCGGTGATACCACCAAACACTGTCTGTGTGACAAAGGAATGACACACCTGTTTCTGAGCCTACTTATACCCTCAGCTCTATCTCTCCAGCCTCAGGCCTCCCTACCTGCATTAAAGAGTCTGACCTGCACCTGATGTCACCCCCTTACATAAACACAAATGCAGGATTTCTTTGGCTTGACTTAACAGTTACAATTAAGATTGATTAATGATCAGTGTTGGGCAAGTTACTGTCAGAGTGCAATGCATTATACATTACTAGTTACTGTCTTTTGCAAGTAAACAATATTGCTATCTCTGAACTGTAAGGCATTACGCTACTTGTATTAGTTTTGAGTGAATGTCATCAAGTGAAATAAAAAAAGAAGCAGCTCTCAATTTAAATTGTATGCCTTACAATAGGCCTACTGCATTACAGCAAACGCCTATACATTACTGTTAATACATTACTTTTGTGACACATGGAGAATGGGGCCAGGATGAGAAAGAGAGCATTTACAGAAAAGAAGGGGAAAAAGAAAGCAATCATAAGAATGTATAAGAATAATCTTTAACTCTTTGCCTGCTTCCTGTCTTTACAGATTCACCAGTTACCGTACTGATTGAGCCATCTGTGCTTAAAATGATTTTCACATCAAGGACCAAAGCTGCTGAGAGAAGGAATGAAACAGTCTCTGATGTCTGTCATACACAAATGGTTTGTATTATTAGCCACACACACTACATCTGCTTTACATCAGTATAGATGAATAATTATTTTGTATTTTTTATTTGCAAAACCCTAACCAGAGGCAGGCGTTGCAACCCATTGATTTCTGCTGGTCTTAAGGAAAGGGACTTGGCAAACAGATTCAACATCTCTCCCTCCACTGTGAGCTGCATCATTTCTTCCAGATGAATTACCAATCCACAGGGTGAGTAATTGACATTGGCACACTGAGAATATTCCTTTGCTGCATCAAATTCCATTTGGGCCCCCTCCTTCATTTGCACTGTTTGTTTTGTGCCCTAATTATTCTTTCTGCCAGTGATTCTGCACTACTGTCACCTTGCACATGGCACACCTCCCTAAATCGTGACAATGTTATTCTAGGCTTTCACAACATGTGCCAGTCATGGACTGATCTCTGGTCTCTTGTTCCTTCCTCGACTTTGTGGGCCATCTCCATGGACAATTGCAGGCTCAACAGGTGCAAATGTTCCTCCTCTGTGCACACCCACTCACACTCTGACGCTGGCATGTTGTGGTCCTCTAGAGGCGGAGGTGGAGGAGCATTCGGATAGAATACCATGTGTTGCGTTGGGAGTTTAGGCAGTTGATAGGACAAAATGAAGCACAGACAGGTCAGGAAGCGTCCCAACCATCCCTCTCGTCAGAGTACTCCTTTGAATAAAACAGAACATAGGCAACTTAATGTTCATACTTCAGCTAGGGCTCGTGCCATTGTTGTTCTTGCTCTGTACAGCTGTGGACAGGAGGAGCCACTGGAACACTTAGTTGCGAATCGTGGGCTGTTTGAAACAGCAGGGCCACTGTGTGGTTGCTTTTGTATTTACCTATTAAACTGCTACCCTCCATAAACACGGAGGGTAAACACGTCTACGTATGTTATGTCTATGGGTACACCGGCCAAGATTTGCAGACTTTCTGCCACTCCACTAAGTGCTCCTCGGCTTCCTTGTATATATATATATATATATATATATATATATATATATATATATATATATATATATATATATATATATATATATATATATATATATATATATATATATAGGTTCTTTCTGTGTGGGACCTTTTTTAAAGAAAATAACAAAAAGCAATTTACAGTATATAAAATTGGCCTTTCTAAAACATTTATGGGGCCTCTGTTTTCTGTTTAAACCTCTACACATGCAACAGCATATTTCACTTAAATCGAAAACCACACAAACCAGAGGCTCTGCTGTAGCAATCGCAGTCTGTAGCACCGGGTTGGTGCGGCTTATATATCCGCCACAAAAAATCTGAAATGTGGAAATAGGAAGCCATTCTTACCTACATCTATGGTAGACACTGAGCTTTTTATATCACATGTTTAGGGAGTGGATAGTATTTTTCTTTTATGTTTAACACTCTATGGTACACATTATAAATCGAGTTAGGAAAAAAATGTTTGGGGTGTTTTTGTTTTTTTTTTTTGTCTTAAGATAGATACATAAATACAATCTAAATTTTAGTTCTTTATTTTTGTATGTTTTTGGGGTTTGTACCCTAACCAACATTGTACCGTAATGGTAAAGAATGACACTGAATTCATTCTGTAAATTGAGGAAAATATGACAAATAATAATAATATTATTATTATTATTATTATTATTAATAATAATAATAATAATAATAATAATAATAATAATAATAATAATAATAATAATGATAATAATAGATAGATAGATGATAATAGATAATAAAATATAAAGATTATGATGAATATATTATATATGCACTATAGTGCCAAAAATATTCACTCACCTGCCTTGACTCACTTATGAACACAAGTGACATCTCATTCTTAATCAGTAGGGTTTAATATGACGTTGGTCCACCCTTTGCAACTATAACAGCTTCAACTCTTCTGGGAGGCTTTCCACAAGGTTTAGAATTGTTTATGGGAATTTTTGACCATTCTTCAAGAAGCACATTTGTGAGGTCACCCACTGATGTTGGATGGGAAGGCCTGACTCTCAGTATCCACTCTAATTCATCCCAAAGGTGTTCTGTGCAGACCAACTTTGGGATGCAATGCAGTCAGACAAGTATTGTTCTTTGGATGCAGCTTCTCAGCCATGCAAACCCATTCCATGAAGTTCTCTACACACTTCTTGAGCTAATCTGAAGGCCACATGAAGTTTGGAGGTCTGTAGTGATTGACTCTGCAGAAAGTTGGCGACCTCTGCTCACTAAGCGCCTCAGCATCTGCTGACCCCGCTCCGTTATTTTACGTGGCCTACCACTTCATGGCTGAGTTGTTGTCGTTCCCGATCGCTTCCATTTTGTTATAATACCACTGACAGTTGACTGTGGAATATTTAGGAGCGAGGAAATTTCACGACTGGTCTTGTTGCACAGGTGGCATCCTATCACTGTACCACACTGGAATTCGCAGAGCTCCTTAAATTTCATTTTTGTTCAAATTATATTTCACAATAAATATTCTAATACATGTGGTAAAGAAAGATGCAACTAACTCAGTAGAGTTAACAACAATCCAGTCAGAGCAATAATCCACTGCCACGATAGTCCATAATAATCCACAGTACAAATGACTCATATGTATTAGTGTTGTTTAGCACACTTCACATTAGAGACCTAGAAACTGAGGACACACTAAAATAATCCTAGTGTAAAGTTACCTGTCAAATATTGAACAGCAGAGGAGGTCTATGATGGACCAGCAGCTCCCACTGGACGAGGATACAGCAGACATGACACAAATGGAATGCCAACATGCTGGACCTGCTATAATTCACCAGAACGGGTGTCACTTCAGTCTGATGGCATTCACATGTGACATATACATTTTTTTTAACCCTTTCCTAAAGCAAACAATAGCTAACTAAAAATTTGGCATTAAAGCTCCCCTTCCACCCACATCATGAAAACAAACCTTACCTTTATCCTGTGAGCGTTTTCCTCCATCTAGTTAGAAACGGCCCTGAGCCCATGCAACTTGGCTGGATGCACTTCACCCCAGCTACTGTGGCCATGTCCTTTCCTGCTGTCCTCTGTAGCAAGAAGATCAGGCTCATCACATCATAGAGGGGTGTTGATGAGTCGAACTATCACTACCTGTATCTCTTTCCTCTGCCCTGAGATTGTTTTAAGACTTTTAAGACTCCATTGACATTTCTCTGCTGCAGCTGGTCCTCCATCTTCCTTATGTAGCTGTTCTCCCCCTCTCGGATCTTCTTCCTCAGCTCCCTCTGCACAGCCTTCAGCTCCTCCCCATTGCCTGACCTAAAGGCCCTCTGTTTCTCCTTAAGGAGAGCCTTTATTTCAGGATTACTCCAGAGTGTGTTGTATGAAAGTCAAAGTACGGTTCTGGTGGGTACGGTGTTATCCACACAGAAGTTTATATAGTCCACTATGCGGCCTGCTAAACTGTAGATGTCCTCCCCATGAGAAACACACAGTTCTTCCCACACAGTTGAGTCAAAGCAGTCCCTCAGAGCCTCCTCAGACTCCTCAGTCCTGTCTTAATGATGCAGGTTTCCACTGGTTCCCTGTTAATAAGGGGCTTGTAAACAGGCGGGAGATGCACCAGGTTGTGGTCAGATCTTCCCAGGGGAGGGAGGGGGGATGAGTTGTATGCCTTCTTCATGTTGGCATAACATAAGTCCAGTGTTTTATTGTCCCTGTTGTGGCAGGTGACATATTGTGTGAATGTGGGCAGGGTGGTGGACAGAGATGCATGATTGAGGTCCCCAGAGATGAGGAAGAGGGCCTGTGGGTGCTGTGTCTGCAGTGAGCTTGTGACTGAGTGGATAACATCACAAGCTGCATCAGCGTTAGCAGAGGGGGGATGTACACAGCGAACACAATCACCTGTGTGAACTCCCTCAGGAGGTAGTACAGCCTCATGCTCAAGTTCGATGTCCTTACTGCAGACCTGTTCTTTAACAGTGATGTGACAAAAGTTACACCATCTGTTAACAAACGCAGCCAGCCCTCCTCCTTTCTTCTTACAGCTCTCTGCCGTCCTGTCTGCTCGCGGCAGTTGAAAGCCATCCCGTGTCCGGGGTCAGCGCCGTTAGCCATGTCTCCATAATGCTGCACTCACGGTATTCCTCTCTGATGTCAGGTCAGCAGGTTAGCTCGTCCATCTTGTTGGAGAGAGTTTTACATTCCCCATGATGACAGACAGGAGTACTCCGGCATGGCATCCATGCCTCCTCCTCTTCAGCTCACTCAGGACATCAAGGCGCTCATGCGGCGGCATGGCGGTGCTACTGAAGGCCAACAGCTGATCCCTACTGTGAACAATAGGACTTTGTTCATGTTTGTATTGCAACTACATTTTAATGTAACTGTCATAAGTGATCGTTTTGACTGCTAGATCTAAAAAAAAAGAAGAAAGAACACCAAAACATACATTTTAATAAATGAAATGAGACATTTATCAATATCATACTATCACATATATCAGCATATAATCATTGCATATATACGCACCTTTTTTTTCAGAGAAATTCATTCAACATAACTCAGAACAAGAAAAAAAATGATTAAAAGCATTTCATTTGATTTTCAAACATTGCATTTTGGCATTTATAACACGTTCACAACTCAGACAATAATTGAAAAAGCTGTAAACAAGCTGATCTGAAACAAAAAAAAAGAGAAAAACAAAGTTTAGGCCAATAGAACCTTAAAGCAATTTTATAATACATTAATTATACATTAATCATACAATTAATTTACTGATTACATCAATAGCACGCTTGGATTTTTCACCTTCACAGTCAAAACAAGTGACCATTTTGTATTGACAAAACTGACTTCATTTTGGTGTAGTGCTGCAGTGCGTGATTGTGCTGCTGACTGGGACCCTGTGCCAACCCCCCGGCTATTTGGCTTTGGCTGCACTCCTTGAAGAGGATCTGGGTATTGATCCCAGCCAGGTTGAGGATGTTATAGAATACAGTTATTGGCCCTCTACGTCTAGCGCCTTTCACAGAGTATGGCCTTGCAATCTGATCCAAGACATCCACATCGCACTTGGTGTTGTTAAAGTAAGTCAGTAACTCTTTTCTTTCAGTCCATCGGTGATGCTCGAACTTGCGTGTGCACTGTGCTCAGAATGCACACATTCCTTCCTTGGCTTTCCCTGCTTTGTGGTGAGCATTGCATCAGCACATTTCAGCACCTTTGTGCTCTTGTGCAGAGGGCTGCAACTGATGCTTCATTTTCCCCAGGGTGCAAAGCAGGTTGATCTTGTTGCCCTATAAGGTGGTGGCCAGTTGAAGTAATTAGCCCCATTCACACTGCTCTTTCAAGGCAGGAATTTTGCGCTGGTATCTGCCTCGCCATCTGTTTGAAAGTTTCAGAGGCACAGAGGGGGCACGGTTAATTTCATTCACCTCTGATCCATCACTGGAGGTAGTAACAGAGCCTCAACAGGGGAGAGACAACCTCTGTGTGACTGGAAATTCCAGCAGGGCGAGACAAGGGTGTGCCGGCTGATGGTGCTTATAGTCTGACTGCTAACCAGATCCATCACTCATCAAATAAAAGAGTGATGTCCTACACTTTGAATCCACAAAGCAATGTTACAAGACCAAACATCAGCAATTTGGTAGCAGGTTGGATCTTATATGATAAAAAATGACCACAGTAATAAGTGAAAAAGCCTCTGTCGTCTTGTCTGTCCTTTTTTTCATTTTCCCCCAAAATACAGTGTCTATTCCCGGCAGCAGAGCCAGGCAGCTCTCGCAGTTGAATGGCGGTGATTATGTGAAAGCAAAAACTTTAACTAGCCTTGTCCTTATGTGATGACATTAAGAGTAAAAAAGTGATCATTGTTTTTTTTCCAGATGCATGGTGGGTCAGGATCTCAATCGCAACACATGACGGCCGCAACGCTGCATGACACACTGGATCGTCTTCATGGTTGCAGCTAGACAAAAATTGATGCTGAACTTATCAGGCTCTGTCCCCATGAACAGAATACCCATTGCTCTACAGATATATAACAGGGCTTTGAAGCCTTTCAGTTCAGCCACTGTCAGTTCCTATGAGCTATCACAATGTTGTGCAGTCCCTAATGTGCATCAGCTTGCCATCATCAAGCACACGCAAGACGGTGGTGAGAGCATATTTAATGCATGCATGCTTTGCATTAGCTGTGGGTCCAGCAGCTTCAGTGAGTACATTTTGGCTCTGTCCTCTTCCTGGACATTCACATGTCTGAAGGACTGTTTGCATCCTTTCCCTTTTCCCAAGCTGCCTCCTGCTGAAATGATGCCAAGGATGCTTTGAGCACTCCAGTTGGCTCAATAGCAGGTACAGATTCAGGGAGGTCAAGAGCTTACAATATAGAATGAATAGAGTATGTATAGGAATGAAACATTTGAGGTGGTTGTAAGATCTAACTAATTAGCTTAGCATATTCTGCTCTCTCACAAAGTTTTATCTCCCATGTTTTATTGTTCATGTATTTTATTTGTTTCAGTTATAGGGACGTATGTATTTTTATTATTGCTTTCTCAGGAGTCACTACAAGTGTCTAAACTAATATCCCCTTCTAAACACACACACACACACACACACACACACACACACACACACACACGCATCCACATCTGTTTGGATGACACACAACATCACATACTACAGTGTTTCCTCTAGAAGAAGAAGAACATTTTGAAAAAAAAAAAAAACTTTAAATAGTGACTTCTGGTGAGATTTTTGAATATTAATTCAATATTATATATTTTTTATGGAAACAGAATCTGTCTCAGAAGTCACTGGGTCACATCACATGGACTCTATTAAAAAAAACAAAAATCTGCATGTTAATATTCATGTAACATAGAGGAAGCACAAACATACAATAAAAATAGGTGTGTCTCATTCATCCAGTTTACTAATACGAACTGCTGCTGGTATGGAGTCACTGGGTTACATCTTCAGTATTGTCTTCAGAGTCGCATTCTGATTAGGATGAGGATGAAATGTCCTCATGCACCCATGAAGAGTCACTGTCATCAGTATCCTCTGATAGATCCCCTCCATCTGAACTGTCGCTGTTTAAGTTTTGCAGAATGTTCCAGGCAGCTGTAGAATTAATAATTCTCCTCCTTTGCTCCAACATTATTGATTACAATGCAATTTCTTCATGTATAAGGAAAGTTTAGTCTACTTACTATGAGGAAAAGATGTGGAAAAAATGCCTTCTGCAAATGGAACCACAGCACCAACACGGTGCCTGCGGGCACCAGGTAGCCCCCAAGGACCACATGAGTAGCCCTCAGGCCTGTTCTAAAAATGAAAATTGAATATTGATATCTTCTCTTTCCCACCTTGTTAAGTCATTGTTGATGATTGTTGAATTATTGTGAGAAATCTTTAATCTGATCAGTGTCTTCACATAGATGAGTATCATTAATCATTAAAAATCATATATAACTGAAGGCAAACTGAGCAAATTTGTTATTTCAGAGGAGTGAATCAAGCTGGTAGCACTTTGTATGACTCAGTACCCATGAAGTGGCTCTCATTTTCAAAAAGGTTGGTGACCCCTGAACTAGAGGTTGCTCGCTTTTTTTTTTCTTTGACAGAGACAATGATGGTGACCAAGCAACCAAAATGTATCTCCCAGTGCAAAAAGAGTGCAAATCTGAAACCATGGTAAGAATTGTGTGGTCAGTATGTGGCCTAAATAGGTACAAATGATCACATTTTCGTTTATTTTAATTCTTTAAAGTTGCAACACATATGTATTTAAAACAGTCAGAATGACTTTCACGGCTATTCTAGTATTAACCTAAACTGTATAATTGGGTGACACATTGGCTTCATCCACTATTTAGTGGATGAAGCCAATGTGTCACCCATTGTGAAACCTCAAGCTAAACTGAAGAAGACTTGAAACTGGTGACTGAAACCATAAACTCATTAGGAAACTGTTTACTTAATAAGTAAAGAGTCTCTCCATGCAAGCCATTAGAATGAATGCAACTTCAAAGCACTTCCACATTGGCTTCACTTTTAAGAATAAGAAGCTCTGTCAGAAATTGTGGACATCGCAAATAAAACAAGGCAGAAGAGGCCAACATGCTCTGTAAATCTGAGGGGAACTGCAAGGTTGATGATGCATATCTATGTCTTCAAGTGACACCTGTGAAATCAGGCATCGTCATTTACTGTTGATTGTTGAGCAGTCTAGCATTATAAATAACTTAATACACATATTGTGCAAATAAAGCAACTTTTGGGCCCATTCTATTAACTTAAAGTCACTTACCGTGACAGTGGACAGTGATAATGGTAAAAACAGGAAAATCACATTTCCTAAATACACACAGGTTTGAGTCTGAGGCTCATGTAATCCTATATTTGTCTCAGCATCATGACCAGTGTAGAAAAACAGAAGCAATCAGCCTGCAGCCCACTCATCGGTGTCGACATGTGACCTGTGGCTGAGAATTCAACACTTGTGTCCTCCCCCAAACTGAAGTAATTTCCCAGACTAATGACTCAGAGCTCACCAAATGAAAGCTCTAACTGAGAAGCCCATCTGTTTTTATTTGTATTATGTTATTCTGTTTTGTCTGGTCTGCTTAATCCAAATATTTGCTCAACATTCGAGGCTGGTGCCAAGTAGATAAATTATAGCAAACTATGATTCACAGAAAAAAAAAAGCTGAGATCACAGCCCATAAAAGAAAATACAGATAAATGAATCTTTGAATGTCTAAAACAGTGGGGATGCTCAAGTTCAGGTGGTTACCACGCAGAGGAAACGAAAATTGAAAAAGAGATCTCAGTAGTGTCTCATTCATTTTTCCTAGACAACTATGAGATCTATGTGAGGCCAAAGTGAGGCTGTAGCTGATTTCTCCTGTTTCTCAGTTATTTCTCCTGAGAAACAGGTGCAGAAAATCTCATCTTGGGCTCCCTGTAAGTTTCGAAGGAGATCTCATCAAGCTCACTGTGAAGTTTCAGAACGTCTCCCCAGTGCTGGCAAGGAGCAAGGTTTAAGTGGTAAAGTCTCAAGTCTCGCCTAATGCTCCTAAGGAATTTTAGGAGAAACAAATGAGAAGTGTTTGAGACCAAAAAAAGACTACAACGAGACTGAAATGAGAACTCTCATTGAGCTCTTTTACGACTCCATAGCTGTAAAGGAGCAAGCTTTGAGCAGTAAGATTTTCCTCTGGGCATGGCTAACATCTTCATATAGCATCATGCTAGCTTATTGGTTCTAAATATAGATGAGCTGATGAATTGTATGAGTATCATCACATCACTGTGGTGCCAGCTGAAAAGTTTCCATATAGTCTTTTTGTGTGTATTATGGCCATAGTAAACATGACCGCTGATGCTTCACACATTCTGCCTTCTGCATTCACCTAACCTGCTGCACAAACTGCTCATATGGCGAAATCACTGAAGCAACGGAAAACTGAGTCAGTGCCAGAACAGAAACACAACTGTTATAGCTCACATCGTCATTGTGAGTCTTAATCATAATGCAGGCCAAGTTCACCATACAAAAAACTAAAATATATACATGTGTTCACATATCAAACTTCTTCAAATGGTATCCCAGACATTACAACTGAGAAGTGACAGGAAACAGGATGGAAGAGAGTGACATGCAGCAATGAGCCAAAGGTGGCCTTGAACCCTCGGGTGCTGCAATGGGGACAAAGCCTCTGCACATGGGGTGCACACTCTACCAACTGAACCCCCGGTGCCTTTCCCAGCGTGGCTATTGGCCTGATTCCACCAGGCATAATTTGATGTGTGTGGTGCAGTTTTGTTACATCCTTCCACAGCGCCTTACCTCAGCAGAAGCATTTCTTGTTGTCTTGCTGAGATTGTATTAATTTTGTAATTTTGCCTTCAGTATTGTGATTCTACCATGGGTGAGTACAGCTGAAGTGAATCCCATCTGCACAGGGTGTTGTATTTTGAAATTTGAACAGACGTTCTTCGCTGTTTCTGGGTCTGACTTCCTGTCTGGCTTGGTCTGCGCTGTGACACTAAAATTGACTTGGTGCACATTGTCTGCAAAGCCACATCTGGGGCACTTCTGCCTGACGGAAGGTGTAGAATAGTTGCAAGTGGCTGAATCACTTAGGAAATGTTTTGATGACACTTAAGAATCTGATGTTGAAATCAAAATATTAGTTGAAGATATTTTTTTATTAAGTTTCATGAATTAAAATACATGTAAACATACATATAGTACCTCAGGCACTTTGAGGAGCTATCAAGTTGACCTTTTCTCACGACTGTAACTAAATTCTCAGCTCTCTAGGTAACCAGTCGACAACTATTCTTACATGGACAGTTTTCTAAAAAGCCCTCACATCATTCTAGCCAGTGCCTGCCATAGTAAAAAAACATTACTAGAAAAGAATGCTTATTCCCACATGGCCACCCAAATTTTCTCTGCTGTGCAATTTCCTTTCAGCTCTCCTCAGTCAGAGTAGGCGGCGGTCTGTCTAGGATACTAGCCAGTGTTTTGAACGGCTGTCCCCAGTCACCAAGCGAGCTGAAGTCTCCTGTATCGTCAATTACCCACGTTTCCTCGATGGAGCTGAGCGAGCCAGCCACCGAGCCCTCACCCTCATAGGCGTAGGTCGCCAGTGAATCATAGGGAGGGGCGGCATAACCCTGCTGACTGTCCTCCAATCTCTGTTGGATGAACTCCTTGATCAGTTCAGTGTCACCCTCCGTCACTCGGCCACGGTAAGACAGTGGGGCCTTGTTCATGGCAGCAATGACACTGGCCGTTTGACAGTGGATGTCAGGTGTCCTGATGTCGTCAGAGCGACTGCTGAGGTGCAGCAGAACTCCATCTCCGTAGCCATTTTTTTCCTTTATGGAGGAGTTGCTGTGAGTGCTGGTGCGTTGTGAGTGTGTGTTGCGCAGAGTGCCCATGTCAAAGGCACGAGTGTCTGCCTCTCCGCCTCCCTCATCGTCATAGTGAATGACATTATCCCGGATGTCCTCTTTTGAAGTCATCAGAGTCTCTTTCTCTTTGTTGTGCCTCTGGCTCATGTATAATCCTGCCATAACTGCAAGACACAAAGAGAAGAAATTGATAGTTTATTTGAAGATATGTTGAAGAAACATTTGGACAGTCTACTTCCCATGTTTTCCCTCTCTTCTCAAAGAGTCAGCTCCTACTCAATGTCTGTTAAAACCTGTATGTATAAAGTGTTTTTGATTATAGCATCTTTGAATGAAAATTGAATGAATAAATAATGTTTATTTGGACATGTTAAAAGACAAAATAAGACCATGAATAAAAGCAAACAAGCTTTGAAAACATCAGGCATACAGCAAAATCACTAAAGACCACCAGAGAAAAGAAAGACATATTTAAATAACAGAACAACCTACACTTCCTATTCCATCCTATATCCATTCAGTATGTTGTCTTTGAACATTTGTTTGAACTTATTTAATGATGTACATGTTTTCAGTTCCTTGTTACAATTGTAATACAGTGATATTTTGTGTTTGTTCTCACTAATTGTTTCTTGAACATATTGGTTCCCCTCAGGCTGTACCGATTTTCTCTCAATTGAAACAACTGTTGGATACTGCTGGGTAATAATTTATTTTTGGCTTAATACATAATGTGAGCTGATTTGAAGTCGACCAAATCATTACATTTTAGAGCTTTTAACTTGATAAACTATGGATTTGTTGTTTCTCTGCAAGTGGCTCTTTTTTGAAGGATAAAGATTGGTTTAGTATTTGTTTTGTACGTGTTACCCCATAAAGGAGCAGTACAACGTGTATAGTGATGCTTGGTTTAGAAATTTTTAACATTGTATAGTACTGCAATTGACTTTGATATTTTAGTTTTGATGTAGTTTATATCTGGCTTCCAGCACAATTTATTATCAATTATCATTCCAAGCAATTTGATTTCAGACACTCTTTTAATGACAATATTGTTTATCATGAGTTTCCTATTTGAGTTTATTTCCAAATTTCCAAAAATTACACAAATTTGTTTTATTTAGGTTCAATGTTAGCTTGTAATCAAACCATCTTTTTTATTTTTTCAATTCCATCACAACCGTAACCATGAGTTGTTCCAAGGTATTGCCACAACAGAGTAAATTAGTATAATCTGCAAACACAATCATTTCTAATAACTTAGAAACCTTACATAGGCTGTTTATATAGAACTGGGCCCTGGGGAACCCCATAAGTGACCTTCTGAAATTATTAATATTATTTCTACACTCAAAGTGGAAACTGTTTCAGTCAAAGTTGCCTAATCTGCCTATTCCAGTGTTGGCATTGATGTCAACCTCGTCCACCTATTTATTAACTTTTTCCTGTAGTTCTACAATATATTAGTTTAGAGCTGCACGATATATCATTTGAGCATCGCCGTCGCGATATACACGTGTGCAACAGTCACATCGTAGGGCCTGCGATGTAGGAGGCAAATGAACTCATCTAATTTCACACAGTGATCCACCAATCACATTAGCTGTTATTCAGTGTGCTGAAGCAGACCACACCCCCGCACATGGAGTGAGTCGCTGGCAACTTTTTCATATCGCAATATATATCGCAGGGTTAAAAAAAATCACAATGTCAGTTTTTTCCAATATCGTGCAGCCCCACTTTAGTTATTCCATCCTCATAAAAGAAAAGTGAACTGAATGAGTTCATAGTTCATATCATGTAGGTAGCCATCTATTCTGGCAGTAAAGTGTTCCCTTTCTGCTGAGTGACAAAATCTACTATCTCATAGAAGAGTTAGCAGCAATAGTGGATTTGCTTATTTTTGTTTGTATCTGGAATCGTGGAGACAAGAGAACAACAGTGACTTCGATAATATTTCCTCCCTAAACATATACTTTATTTACACTGTGTGACACAACTCTATGGAGGACTGAAACTGCCAAAATCCTAAATAAAGAAATTTGGTATATTTAATTGCATAGTCAGTGCTTCTTGGCAAATTTCATATGTATCAAGATGATATTTGTCTATTTTTGATCACTCCCCTTTTCAAATTAGTCAGTCTGGTGTTGCCTGCTATATTCCACTACAGAGATGTCATGCCCATACAAAGTGGCAGTGCACCAGATTTCTGATCTTCACTGCTGGGCCCAAAAAAAGTCACACTAATATTTCATTTGACCACCTTTTGCTCTGATTATGGCTCACATTCGCTGCGGCATCATTTTGTTACGTTTATGCAATGTCATTTATTTTCATCCAGAGTTGCATTCATTTTCCACCAAGCTCAATGGGGTTGAGGCCTGGACTCTGTGGTGGCCGATCCATGTGTGAAAATGATGTCTCATGCTCCCTGACACAATCTGAGCCTGATGAATTGTGGCATTGTCATCTTAGAATATGACCATCATCATGGAGGAAAAAAACAATTGATGGAAAAACCTGGTCATTCAGCTATGTACTCAGCTGACCTCATTTTATGGGCACATAACATTAATGAACCTTGACCTGACCAACTGAAGCAACCCCAGATCATAACACGGCCCCCACAGGCTTGTAGAACTGAAAAAGTCAAGGCAGTCCTTCTTCTCAGACATTATCAACAAACAACAATAATGCTCATGCCCTGTTTGCTACTGCCGACAGGCTAACAAACCCTCATGTGCCAGTAGCCTCTGAATATCCGTCTACCAGGGCCTGTGATGAATTTGCATCCTTCCTCACTGCCAAAATTGAGAAAATTAAATAAGCAGTCAGTGCCACTGTACCAGTTACAGGAGGTGTGGTGTCGTCGTGTCCATCTAAAACCAACTTTAATACCATGGCACAATTTCATCCAATTAATGACTAAAACCAGCAAGACATAATACGGCATTTCAAATTGTCCTCCTGCTTCCTTGATATTTTACTAGCAGGGTTCTTCAAAAACATTTAAGACTGCATGACTTCAGATCTGCTACAGATTGTCAACACGTCTCTTCTCTCAGGCGTCTTCCCCCAAGCCATGAAAACTGCAGTCGTTGTAAAAGCTGAACAATTACTTAATAATAAATGGCTGTCTTGATTTTTTCCAATCTTAGAACCAACTGGAACACTGGGTTGGGTGCTTTGGTACAGCACTAAATTGCTTTAAATCATATCAAAATGATTGAGACTACTATGTGTCTATTGGCAATTACACATCTGAGCGGATGAAAAAGACAAGCGGAGCAGATAATGGAAAACATCAAAATATGTTACCATAGCTATGCAGATGACACACAAATTTATACAACCATATCACCAGGGGAGTATAATCCCATTGAAACGCTGAGTCCAAAATACATTTCTGATCTGCTGCCAAATTATGAACCATCCAGACCTTCAAGATCATCAGGTACCAGTCTGCTTTAAGTCCCTAGAGTCAGAACTAAACATGGAGAAGCAGCGTTCATTTATTATGTGCCACATATCTGGAACAACCTCCCAGAAAATGGCAGGTCTGCTCCAACTCTCACCTCTTTTAAATCAGGACTGAAGACCTTTCTGTTTGCCAAGGCTTTTCACTGAAGCAATTATAAAGCTTTGAACTGCACTATAACTTTTATTTTTCATTTATTTTGTTTTTTTTATATATACTATTTTAATTCCAAATTGGTAAATTCTTTTTTTCCAATCACATTACACACAGGTGCATGTACACACACACGCAGTGTAGAGGATATAAGCGAAGGGGCTGCCACACATGCCACGGCGCCCAACGGGCAGCGTTAGGGGTCGTGTCTTCAAGGGAAGCCTCGGCAATGCCCAGCATTCTCCAACTGCCAGTCCACATTGTTCTTTTTTTTTGGTCCAAGCCAAGCCAAGTCCCTACAGACTGAGCTATTGCTCATTAAATGTATTTTAAATGCAATTTATTTTAATGTTATTTGTATGAACCTGTAAAGCTCTTTGAGTTGGCTTGTGTCTGAATTGTGCTATACACGTAAACTTGCCTTGCCTTGTGCGGTAGGCACTAGGCATGACGGGTACATCACTTCTGCCTCTCTTCTTAAACTGATGCGCCCATCACTCTGGAATAGGGTACATCTGATAAATCTGAGACCTATTTTTCAAATTCGAAGAGGTGGAGAATCATTGACAAGCAGGGCGATAGAGATGCAAAGGTATAGAAGGAATGGGCAAGAGAAGGGCAGCCTTTGTACAACTCAGTAACATCTGGAATTCTAGAGGGATACAGTAACAAACATGAAAAAAATAATTTTCAAATCTAATCTAAAATCAGTGCTGATCCATGACACCAAAACCTGGTGAATGTTGAAGATGACAGTCAGTAGGTTGCAAACCTAAATCAACGGCTGCCTCAGAAAAATTGTTAATGGGATGAGGAGACAACAACTACCAACAGCAGATGAAATTGGAAAAGGATGGACATGCCAATGCTGCCTGCTCTAAATGTATACCACAAGAGTTTTATATTGTATGACACCTCTGTCCCACCAACTGAGTAACAATATAGGCAGATGTTACACATTGGTCAGTGGGTCCTGAGTGTAGCCATGTTATACAAGGATATCTTCACAACTAGCTTGGACAGAGTTAATGTTTGCAATGACCAATAAATCTTTCATCAAACATATGCCAGTCGAATTCATATATTAAGCATCACAAGTGCAAAAGGTAAAAAATCAAAAAATCAAAAGTCAATACTCCAATGTCCAGCTGTTCTTTCAGTTGTTATGTGTCAGCTGACAAATGGAATATCCTGATGGTGGGGTCTAACAGGATTACACTTTACTACCAAGTCAGATCCAGGGTCATTTGCTATGCTGTGAGCTGGAGTCTGCATGTGAGGGATACAAACTGCCAAAACTGAGTGCAAGCAGTTTTGAAAATAGCAAGAGAAGGAAGCTGCTCCCTCAAATCTTGTGATTTCTCTTCAGGCACAAAACATTTTCACACAGACACTAGCAAAGGCTTGCCTTTTTCGCCTGGCTTTGTTTGTTCCCTCTGAACCAAGCAGCACCAACGTGAAGATGCACCAATGTGTCAGTTCATACAGCA
This sequence comes from Acanthopagrus latus, assembly GCF_904848185.1. Classification (NCBI taxonomy): domain Eukaryota; kingdom Metazoa; phylum Chordata; class Actinopteri; order Spariformes; family Sparidae; genus Acanthopagrus; species Acanthopagrus latus. The sequence goes on from NC_051059.1 coordinate 2,711,058, forward strand.
TGACAGCGATGCAGAGCCAAAATAGGCATGATGGTACACATCATGACATTGAAATCCTTGTGTATTTTTTTTTTTTTTTTTTTACATGTTTCCTCCGGTTTCCACCTGTTACATGTCACAGTGCCACATGGAGCCACGTGTCATGGAGTGCCACACTTAATGGCTGAATGTTATCAATACAACATTTAAAATTTCCTTCCCATCACAAATGAAATTAAAATGGATATGTAAGAGGATAGAAAGGATAGTGAGGTCTGAAACAGTATTTATGATTACCTGGTATACAATAATACCTTAAAAACACTAGCACTGTTGTTATTGTGTAGGGGAGCTTACAGATTTGCAGATTTGTTTCAGGTAGAATAACCTTCAGTTCAGGTGTCAATAATTTGCTGTTGTTGTAGGTTGTGAGAACCTATGTAGCCATTTGTGAGAGATGGACTGTATAATATGACCATTTATGCTTTTTATTGCACAGCTTTCAGTTCCCCTCACAGAGAAACACCAACCAGTTTCTGTGTGTTGTGTCGCTGAATTCTGCTGCAGCAACCAAAGAAAAGTCACATACATGGATTAGTGAGAACAGAGAGCTGCTTTAGAGCCGGCTGTCAGAGTAAAGAGCAACACACAGTGCTGTGGATTAGCTTCCAAACTTAAGATCATTCAACATCAACAATGAGCCTTTTTCATTAAGCCTCTGCTGCAAGAATTAAAAGTAATTTATACAGAGAAGAGTTTCTGTTATTTAGTCTATCCTCAGTGACATAAGTGGGTGTGGAAAAAAATATAGAAACAACCCTTTATATATAAATTAAACAGCACCACAAACTACATCCTCTAAAATGGACATACAGTTAAGGCACCACTCTAAAGTATTTTCAAAAGCTGAACATTCATGAAATGAGGGTTAATTGAAGATGTTGTACCTGATAAATTGGAATCAGAGCAGACACATATAACATTTTCCTACATTCATTCATTATCTGTATCTGCTGGAGCTGATCCCAACTGACTGTAGGCGAGCAGCGGGGTTTGATCACAGGGCTGACAAACACGAGAGTGACCTAACTTGCATGCCTTTTAGATTGTGGGAGGGAGCTAGAGTACCCTGAGAGAACCCATGCAGGCACAGGGAGAAAATGCTAACTCTGCACACTGAACAATGCCGCAGCAGGATATTGAACCCAGGAGCTTCTTGCTGTGAGGTAACAGAACTAAGTGGTAATGCCAACTATCCTGGAAAAGGTTTTGAACTGACCACTGCATCATCACATCTACTGTATGACACAGTGCCAACACACACACACACACACACACACACAATGTTCAAATTAAGGAGATGAAATAAAATGATTTTCATATGACCACTTTTGGAGAATCATCACCACTGAGTGGGTACTCATGGTATGACAAAAAGGCTCAGGGGGTACACAAAACAAAAAAAAGTTTGGGAACCACTGCTCTAAGAGATACACATGCTAGAGTTTGAGATGTTTTAATGATGTATTTATTATCATAATGATGTGTTTTTGTTATTATTCTAATCATGAGAGAATGTTTTATTTTTTTCAATTAAACATTACACTGCAAACATCAGAAAATGGAATAATATCTCCTGAAGTCTTATTTTTTGATACAGTGAGCAAAAACATTAAATAAACTTAATCTCAGTGGCAACAGTCCAATAGAGGTGAAAAGTACTTTAAAATATATCATTTGGGTTTCGGTTACATGTTCTAACTGAGCAGACAAATCAGTTTTTACCTTTACAGCATTTTTACTTCATATGAAGTACCAATTCAACTGAATAAAAAAAGTCTATTTTGTATTCTCTTTTCTAATGGGTGCTGTCCCCTAACCCTACAGTACGCATATTCAGCACTAGCTATGTTGAAGTGATAGTAATTCCACAGTTACTGGCTGATGATAGTGTGTAGTACATAAAGGCATGTACATGTTTAATTTCATTAAAATGCTTCCAAATAAAAGCCCCTGTTATTTAGTTATCAAAAACCTTTTATAATGAAGCAGAAAATTAAGAAATGTTTGGTTGTCATCAGCAATAATCTATCTGGGAAAAAAATGAAAAAAAAAAATGTTTGGTATAGTCTTGTATATATGTTATGTATCTTTTCTGGATTGTATACAGAATGGGGTCAAGAACGTAGGCCTCACCCTTACCTCAATTACATGACAAAAAAAAATGTTATCTTCAGTACTTAAATGTAGTCAGCACTTAAATTCAATGGCACACAGAGATCTTTGACATTTGGTGAAATTGGTGCTTTACAGACGTTTCTACACTATTGGTGTTTTGTAACAAATATCAATAGGACAACTTTCCTTATACATCAGGAACCATTTTTACCAAGCAACATGAATCACTGCAAACTTAAATAAAAATAAATGAATACCAAAGAAATACCAAAAATACAAAAACATTGAATAGCTTACAATGGTGAACACTGAGCATTGCACCTGTTGCAAATTGAAAATCCATGTTAGTGGCATGCCATGAACTGACCAATTCGCAGTACCAGCACTTACACATTTTACCCACAAATTAGAACTTCTCAGAAGCTGCCAATACTCTTATCTGCCCTCCCCATATCATGTCATGGACACCCAGTCAACGAAAGGGCCGCAAAGTGTACCAGAGCACTGTCCACCTTCTTTTGGTGCATGGAGAGCAGAAGTTATGCCCCTTCCGGTTTGCCTCATGGGACTTTATTTGGGGGAAAAATGTACAGTAGCCAACACCAATTCAGCACAGAGAAGATACTGAGAACAATGAAAATCACAACAAATGTAGCCACACTGACATCTACAGTTAGTGTATGTGTAAGGAGAGTTTGTAAGTTCTGTGAGATGGTAATATACAGGAGAAACTCTCCAATGTTTAAGTTACAGGTTTTGGTGAGATGTTCTATGAGACAATGTCACTAACACAACTGTTGGCTGTGTAGTCTTTATGCACATTTTCACAGTCTTATATTTCCTTAGTATTTTGAAAAACTGTGACTTTCTTGACTTGAAATTGACAAACATCACACGTGTAGTTAAAGGCAAAATTCAAACAGGATCACTTGACTTGAACCTCTGAACATCAGACAGATGTGAAATGCCTGGACTTTGGAATAGACTTAATTATGTCTGAATAACAAAGACCATTTAAAGGTAACACAAACTTTCAGGATCTCTCCATTTAATACCATACATATTTTTTTTTCCAATATAAGGTCCTATGGGGCCCACCTGATGTGGCATGACTTCCACTCTGTATTTTGGCTGTTATTTGGGGCACCATGGTGTTGTGTTGAGCTGCCTGGGTGGCTCACACTCTGCAGCGATTGTTTCAGTATCCATTCTATTTCCTCCATTTCCAAAGAACATAAACACACTGATGAGAAATAATGTCACTATTAGTGTTTGGTTGTCTCTATGTCGAACTGGTACGGCTCTGGTTCTGAACCATTGTGGTCTTGGACAATAGGAGGCTCCAGAGGAGGTTAATCTTCTACTTAAAAAAAAATGTTTGTGCTGCTGAGCTAAATCAAATCTAGATAACCTACATCCATAGCTAATATGCTAGCTAATATAGAATACTGATGTGAGTGTGTGTATGTATGTGCGTATGTTATGTGTTTGTGGGACTGTGTGGTGGTGGTTCTCGCTGCAGCTATGGGTAGTGCCACACAGGAGTGAACGGGTATTTGTCTTAGCACCCCTTCCAACCCTGCCAATGTTCATAACTTGTTTCCATTGGTGGAATTCCTAGAGAAGAGACACTTCAGCTAAAACTCTTGGGTTTAGTTACCTTTAAAAGATCTTTGCTATTCAGACATAATTAAGTCTATTCCAAAGTCCAGGCATTTCACATCTGTATGATGTTCAGAGGTTCAAGTCAAATATCATCAAAACCTGTTTGAGTTTAGCAACTGAAACCAGCAAACAATCTAATTACTCTCTTGCTTAAAACTCAATGTGCTATAATCTTAAATTAAGCCAAAGCAATTAGTATTTTCGGTAGATCTTTTACAAGCTACCCAAGTACATTTTTAATGATAATTCTTTATGAATGTGACAGGATTTCAGTTGTGGACTGACTATTAAAATGACTGTATCTGGTTTCCATCTTAAAGTCTTAGAAGATAATCCATCGAAGGAAGACAGGGCTGTCAGAAGTCAGAGAGCCAATTATCAAAGAGCTCCAAGATGTAATCCAAGATGATTTTACCCCATCAGCTGAAAGTCCTTACTAGAAGCCCTTCATGCAGATTTTATGCAATTATGCCATCCTTATATGTAAACTGCTTCCCCTCACCTCCCTTCATTAGAAAACCAATTTCCTGATCCGTGGAGTAGATCAGTGCACTGGGAAGGAAACACAACAACATCCCCTAAGGCTATGTGCTATAGAACTAAACAAGGTCATGGTGGAGACTAGGGGCTGGGTTAATGGGGGCTGCTAGTTTGTACTGTAGTATATTGCTGTTTCAGCATGTTCAGCTATTTGGGATATTCAATACAAAAAACATCTTACGTCAGCATGAGGGCTTTTTTGTAAACTGATGCTGCTGGAAGAAAGAAAGACTCACAGATCGGTACAACTGAGGATTGTGAAAAGGAACCAGTGCTATTCCAGAAATAACAACAAAGGAGCTATAGTAGGTCAGTGGGGATTTCAAACAAGAGGACACATAGCTGACTGTTCACTGAAAGCCATGGGTTATTTATTAGTTTTCTTTGTGATGCACGCATCACTAAATAGTTTTAAAAGTGCATCAAACACAAAATGGACCACAGTAAGAAAAGGCAGAATAATGTCAAATCGTATGTTGCAGGTAGTGGAATAACAGTGTGTTAGAATTAGAGAAGACTGATTTAGGGTTGAGCGATAAGGAACTGGGGTTGTTGGTTTAGTAAATTACAGAAAGTTCATCAGGCTTTAGTGTAGCAGAAAGCCACTTTCTGACATAAAAGAAAAACTCAGAGCAGCTTCTGAGCCAAACTGAAGTTAAAAATAGAACTGATCTGACACTGGCAGCAATGACTGAAACAGAGATTGTAGTTGGAAGTATAATCGTTTTGTTAAATCTGTTTTTAATCATTCATTTTTTCTATTAAAAAAGTGTATAAAATATCAAAATGTAATGAAAATGTAACTAAAAATTGCCCCAAGTAAAGCTTCAAATGTCTGTTTACCATAACCAACAATGAAAAACTGAACCGACAGAGAAAAGCAGCAGATCCCTGCATTGGTAATTGTTAGATATCTTCACATAAGAAATGACCTAAGTGATGTATAAATCGTTAGTTTCAGCGATAAATGAAATGCAATATTTTTTTAAAAATATTTCCAACATTTTGATGAAGGTTCTCAGTCATCCAGGTCATGGAAATTATGAGTGTTGCATCGTAGGCAACTGGACTTGTTTCAGTTTCTAGAAGCTGTTTCACCTCTCATCAAAGAGGCCACAACAACACCATCTTGCTGGCAGACAAAGGGAGATACACAGTAATGCTAAACACAGCGGACTACAACACCAAAGTTATTGACAGTTATTGACATTATATTACCAACTATTCTTCCCTCTCTGAACATTGGCGTTGGCCTAGTTTGGCAGACAGGTAAAGGCTTCCAGGTTCAGGCTGTTGTTGTTGTAATTTTTCCTCACACATAAGGGTAAAATAAAACTAAAATACACACAAGAAATTCACATTAAATCACATATTTTAATCAACTATACAGTACGTGCTGCTTCAACACTTGCCGGCTACAGAAAACCCCAATGGGTCAAAGCTCAGTGGGCTCACCGGTGTCCCCAAAATTATCCAACCTCTACATGGAAGAAGTTGAGAGCAGAGCCTTAACAGGAACTACTCCTAGCCATTGGTTCAGGTATGTGGATGACACTCGGGTCAAACTCAGCACAAGGGAAGTGGAGGCCTTTAAAGAACATATGGAATGCTGTGGACAATAACATCAAGTTTACACGGGGAGATGTCAGAGCAGACTGTCTGCACTTCTTGGACTGTGCAGTACACACTGAAGAAGCCTTAACACTGAGGTGTACAAAAACCCTACAAACACAGTGCAATGCTTGATGTTCGACACTCATCACCAACCGGACCACAAGCTGGGGGTCATCAGAACCCTAAACCCTGAGGCAGATGCCATTTCCACAAAGACACGGGAGAAGGAGATGGAGCACAGGAACATCAGTGGAGCAACTAAAACCTGTGGCTATCAAAGTGGACCTTTTTCAAAACCTCTCAAAGTTCCAGACAGAAAGGATGAGAAAACATTACAACATTGTCATTCCCTGTGTTGCGTTCTGAGAAACTGAGGAAGATCTTCAAAAAACATCATATCCCTGTTCACTTCAAACATTACCAACACACTGTAGCAGAAACGTGTCCATCCTAAGGACACAACACCCAGGCATAAGCAGTTATGTAATTAATGTCGTTCAATGCAGCCAGGACTACACTATTTTTTTTTTTTTAAATTGGGGAGACAAAACAACTTTCCATAAATGAATGGCACAATACAGGAGGGCCAAATCCACAGGTGAAGACTATGAAGTCAACTTAGATCTGAAGGAGAAAAGTAATTACTTTAAGGGAAACAATGTCAACATCTTTGCCAGAGAAGACAGATAGTTCGAAAGAGAACCCTGGGCTCACCTCGGCCTGGCAACCCACATGAAGGCTGGTCGGGTCAATGACCCACAAAAGGACCTAATGACTGTGATACTCAGAGCTCACAAGCGTCCTTAATGACTTTGTAAGGACACTCCCACGCAGAGTTTAAAAGCCTGCAACTCCACTCAGTTAATTAGAACTGAAGAAGCCTCTTGGAAGAGAGGCGAAACGACTTCACTAGAAACACCAAATGTAAATATGTTTTTTTGTTTGGTTAAAAGAAATCTCTGCGGGGCACCTTCAAAAAAAATATACTACTGTTTATATCAACTGTATGTAGAATTATGGCCTCTCAGAAAAATTATTATGTAGAAGAGATTTTTCCACCACGGTGGAATGGAGGCTGTTTGACTCGGGCACCACTTGGTCTGCACAGTCATACTCATGGATCCACAATTTACACACACTACCAATCAAATATTTGGGAATACCTTCTCATTTCATGGCTTTTCATTATTTTCACGACTATTTACACTGTAGATTCTCACTGAAAGCATCAAAACTATGAATGATCATATATGGAATTATGTAGTAAACAAAAAAGTGTGAAATAACTCAAAACATGTTTCATATTTTAGATTCTGTAGGCTAGTTCACTATTTTTCTCATTCTCTTAGCTTATTACAATTCTCACCTTTCCTCCTCTCTGCCTTTCTTGCTGCAACTAATGATAACTTGGATTGATGCAGCCTTTTACCATTATGCTGCATCTTCGCTCTGATTCTGATTCAATTGCCGTTCTAAAAATAGACCCGCAGTCACCACGCAACCATGTTTACTTGCGGTTTTAATGAGTCAAATATATGGACCTCTGTGTCACGTGAGACGCGTTCATGTCATGATAATTAGATGGGCCTTATGCATTTGGTTTTTCGGCCTTATGTTTACATTTTTACTCGCTGAAATGTAAGGGGGAGAATGAAATTAACACGAAACTTAATAAAAAAAATACCAAGGACATGACCTGAAATGGTCATCAGCTGGAAGTCGATCAGAGAGGCTGTCAGTGATACTTTTTTGGGTGGTTTGCAATAGTATGATCAGTCATACAAATGAGGACCATAGCTATAAAAATAGTATCAATGGTTTGATCAATTCAGTATCAATTTCACACTTTAGGCTCTGTAAGTTTAGTTAAGTCTTTGATGTGGTATTTGATCTGAACACTAGCTTTTACTATCAGCTAAAAGGGTAGTTCAGTCATGTTGCCTCCGGACAGGAGACTTCTCTGTTGATCTAGAAAAGGTCATATATGCCTCAGTTCTTCACGCTTGGATTATTGCTCCAACAGCTGTTGCCCAAAGTGCTGCAGCCCTTAAACCAAGACTAGGTGACAGAAACAGAGAAATACCTACATGTCTACCTCTGAACTTGTTAGATTTTTAATGCCATGCTGCTAGCCCTTAAAGGTCAGCATAAGTTCTAAGACCACAGTAAGACCAATGTTAGTCAGTTAGACTTCAAATAAAGCTAGCTGAAAAACATTTAAAATATTATGCCATATGATGACTTTTGGACTTTAATTAACATTGTTAAATGGCCGTATTTGGTTGGGTTTAGACACAAAAATTACCTAGTTAGGTTTAGGAAAACATCGTTTGGCTTGAAATAAGTAGGTTACGATGTAACTTACCTTATGTTTTATGCACAAAATTACTATGTTAATAATTTAAACTAACTCACCGTTGACACTTGACATAAACAACGGTATACTGAATGAAAGTCCTGTGTTTTTTTATCCTGACCATCTACCCCGACTTCCTCCTGACTGTTGCTCTTTATCAAACAAATCACTGTGATGTTGTGCAAACAATACCAGTGTGGACTGACTGGATTTATATCACTGAAAACTGATGACTGTGTTTGGGTTTTTAACTGTTAGTTAGACAAAAAAAGGAATATGAAGAGGTCCGTTTGGGCTTTAGAGGGATGGGGATTATTGACTATATTATGTTTTATTGACTAAACAACAATAACTGCTGAAAAAATCCACAGGATGATTAATAACGAAACTGATATCTACAGTACTTCCAGTCTTGATGAATTTATGTTGTCTGGATCATTTTGGAAATTTTATTTTCTTGGCATAAAGGTTCTTTTGTTTGTCTGTTTCTTTTTGTTTTTTTGCCTGGATCCCACAACAGTTTTTTCCTTAAGGTAACACGATCTTACAGGAAGCTAATAAAACAATGGAAGATGCCAAGCCAAAAAACAATTGCTCAGGAAGACAAAAGCTTTGGAAATTGTTTCAGATTACTCTGTTGTTTACCAGCAGTGTCAGCCGTATCTTTTGCAGTCAGCCTTCTTTTCCAAAATATGGTCAATTTAGTATTCCATTCAATACACAAATGTTAAGAAAGTAATACTTCAGACATTAAACCTATGCCAGGATTCCTTTAAGCATTACTTCAAGCCCCCCTTCTACAGTAAAGTGCTCTGTTGCCATTCTGATATATGAGGAAGTGATTCTCTCCGTCAGGAATGAGAAAAGGTGGATGTTATGTGTTAGCAGCTCTTAGCCCATCCTCCATCCTCCTTCTTTATGTCCTCTTTCGGTTAGCCTCGCTCTCTTCAGACACCAATAAAGAAAGCGCAATGCCCTCAGGATGCAGTGATTCTTCTCAGTACACAAAAACACCACACACACACACACACACACACACACACACACACACACACACACACAAAAACACACTCACAGACAGACCTACGTGCATGGGGTGAATCAGTTGCAAGGGCAGAATAAATAACTGCTTTACACTGCTTTAATTTCATTTCTGCTATCTGTAATGTAAACACATGACATGTATGCACAGGCAAACACACACACACATTGAGATGCACAATGAGAGCCATGTATATGTGGCTCCATGTATATTCACTATGCTTGGACAGGTGCTTATGTAACTATAATTCTCTGCAAAAAGCAGAAATGAGATAATGGAGGACTCAGCCTCTCTGGGTGTACTTCAACATCATGTGATAATTAGAGGCTTTTTGCAGATTGCTGGTGCCCTCTAGTGTTACAGCACATGGTTTAATCCACTTGTAAAATCCCTCTCTTCATCATTATCTATCTACACATAAAAGCTCGCTAAATTAGATACGTTTGGGGTTTTTATGAGCACTGACCAGCCCACAGACAGGCTCCCTCCTACCATGCAGCTAAGCCTCTGCCCTCAGTGATGTGTCAGCAAGCATGAAGTTAACCCCTTAGAAGTAAGCTTGCTAACACTGGTCTAAATAATCATAATGTTAGGCTATTGTGTTACATGAAACGTACATGTATTTTATGTATTGAAGACAGTCATATAGTTGAGTAGAAGTGCCAATCCTAATCCTAAGAAATTAGATTATAACATTATACATTATAATTTTCGGTCACTCGGTCATTTATTTTTTAATAAATAAATGACCGAGTGACCGAAAATTATCCAATATTACATATCTGTGAGTGGCAAAAGTATGTGAACCTTTACTTTAAGTATCAGGTGTGACCCCCTTGTGCAGCAATAACTACAGCTAAACATTTCTGGTAACTGTTGATTAGTCCCACACATTGGCTTGGAGAAATTTTAGCCCATTCCTCCATACAGAAAAGCTTCAACACCCGGATGTGGGTGGGTTTCATGATACTACATCCACCACGTTAAGGTTCTTATGCTGGAATGCAGTGTTTTCCTTTCTCCAAACATAACACTTCTCATTCAAGTCACAAAGTTCGTTTTTTGTCTCATCCATCCACAAAACATTTTTCCAAAGCCTCCTGGCTTGTCCACGTGATCTTTAGCAAACTGCAGAGAGCAGTGAATTTCTCCTTGTAACCCTGCCATGCACACCATTGTTGTTCAGAGTTGTCCTGATGGTGGACTCATGAACACAAATATTAGCCAATGTGAGAGAGACCTTAAGTTGCTTAGAAGTTACCCTCGGGTTCTTTGTGACCTTGCCCATAATTGTATGTCTTGATCTTGGAGCGATTTTTAATGGTTGACCACTCCAAGGGAAGGTAACAATGGTTTTGTATTTCCTCCATTTGTATACAGTCTGTCTGATGGTGGATTTGTGGAGTCCAGACTATTTAAGATGGTTTTGTAACCTTTTCCAGCCTAGTGACCAACAACTCTTTTTCTGAGATCCTCAGAAATTTCCTTTGTTCGTGCCAAGATCAAACATTAACAGATCCTTATTCTGGACCATTTTGCTCAGTGCATTCAATATGTCTCACTTGTTTAATTGAGTTATCTTTATCAATTTTTAGGACTTGTGTGAAAATCTGATGATGTTTCAGGTCATATTTATGCAGAGATATAGACAATTCTAAAGGGTAAATATGACCAGTTGAAAAATTATCAGCAGCGTTTGGTTTTAGGTGCATGACAGCCAGCGTTCAGAACCAAAAGATTGGTCACATAGTCTTACACCAGAACCTGTTCCTGCTGAAAATTGTCATCTGTATGGTGTAATGTGCTGGTTTTAGTCTTAACAGGATTTTGGTGTTTTTATCAATCACATTTCACAGAAGAATGAAGATGATAGATAAAAGTTAAACTTACCAATCAACAGAGTGACACATAGCAGAATAGCCATCAGCGCTCCAGTGCTAAGGCCCACAGGCAGGAAGATGGCCTCAGCTGAGCAGGTGAGTAGTGAGCCTCCAGCCTCACAGGAACACACTCGTATAGTGAGGGTGGTTGTGCTGCTCTGGGCAGGGTAACCACTGTCTTCAACCACGACCGGAAGTACATAAACATCCTGCACTCGCTGCTGAAAGCCCGAGCGTCGAGTCACAATGCCAGCTGTGTTGTCTGGAAACCAACAGAGGATGATATTACATAGCTGTTCCAGACAAACTCAAATATGGTAGTGCAAGTACACAGATAACACTGCTGGTTTGAATGTTGATGAAAATGTGCTCACATAAAAAATACATATTTGTAATAGCCCCATATTTGTGCTTATAGTAAAGCGTAATAATTCTTCCGTAAGCTTTCAGTCGTAAAAATATCAGCCAACACAAAGCTTAAAAATCATTGAGTGCTGTGCGATTGTCACATTCCCTCTCCTGGAGCGCGAAGGAGAGGGCCGGTCGCTTTGGTAACTAACTGATCCAGTAATCATAATCAATGGTAGAAATCCAAGATTAAATCAAAAAGCATTAAAGAATGAATAGCCTACTGTTCATGTTTCATCAAATACAATTTTTGATTATGTAGTTTTTGTGTGAAATCACTGTGGTGGACATGATTGTGCTGTCAGGCGCACACTGTCCTCTGGAGACAGGGCAGTCCCCACACACGCACTCGGCATTCTGTAGTCAGCTCATCTGGACCATCCTCACCACCTGTGAATATGGACTGTATGATTTATGAAAGTCAGTAGGTAAAGTCATTGACAGCTCTCAAAGAATCATTACATTCCATATCCTCATTGTGAGTCCTAATCATGATGCAGGCTGAGTTCACTGCAATGAAAAGACAGTGTTCACCTATCAAATTTCCATTTTCAAATGATATCCCAGGCTAAGGGATACCACTGATTGTTGTGCATATTTATGGCATGTGAAGAAAAAAAAACAAAAAAAAAAAATTACATAAGGTATGTCTTATTACCATTGGTTATTACTTAGTAACACTTTTGTGTTACCATGAATTTACCAGGTAAATACCTGGTAATTAGGGAACTGTAAAAAAAGGCTTACCAGTGCTTGTTTTGGTGAACACACACGGCTGGAAATAACCAATGTCTCATCAAAAATATTGAGTTTTGGCTGCAACAAACATGGCGAGAAATTCTCAAACTCTGTCACTAGCTTGTCAGCTTTCTTGCCTTTTACTATTCCACTCTAGTAGTTTAACAACATACAGTTTTTTCACCCCATTTTGCTTCTTTCGCAGCAACAATCATTTGGCACACTTCTTGTTTCACAAAACACAAAATTACACAATAAATATCACACAAATATGTGTAATACCTTTAATATTTTATACTGAAGCAAAAAAAAAAAAAAAAAGACATGCAGCTTATATACAGTAGAGAGCACAGGATTTAAAATGTTTCTATCATCCAAACAGATGTGGATGCGTGTGTGTGTGTGTGTGTGTGTGTGTGTGTGTGTGTGTGTGTGTGTGTGTGTGTGTGTGTGTGTGTGTGTGTGCGTGTGTGTGCGTGTGTGTGTGTGTATGTGTGTGTGTGTGTGTCAGGAAAGATTAATTCTCCTGCAGTTGGACGGAAATGTAGCCTGACAAGGTAGACACCATTAAGGCACCTTGTTCCTGTCACACACACACACACACACACACACACACACACACACACACACACACACACACACACACACACACACACACACACACACACACACACACACACTCACTCCAGTTGCCCTTGGTGGCTGTAGGCCTGTGTGTCTGACTCTATCAGATGTGATGCTGACTGTATAGGTTCAAACATACAAAAATGTAACAATGCTTGTAGGTGAAGTGTTGCAGGGGGGAAGCAAGAAATGTCAGGAGAAGATTTGTAGCGGAACATCCCACAGCAACATTCAGAGACAACAGAGGCAGACTCAGTGTTCATTCATCAGGAAAGATAATGAATGTATGTTGAACAGCTGCAATCGTGGTTTGTTTATGTTTCAACAACAGAAACTCTTAAAGCAAATGACAAAACCATAAAAAGCAGCATCATTTCACTCTGGTAGATATGTTTTAAGACATGATTAATTTACTTAGTCCTATTCTTTTCTGCTCTTTCTTGCACTTGAGCAGTACTGCATGTGTAGTATTGAGTGAAACTGTCCAGCAATGACCAATAAAACAAGCAAGGAAGATAATGCTTGAAACTACAGTTCAATTAGTTATTTTATCCCAAACTACAAAGTTTTCCCTGCCTGACTACTACTTTTAAGTAGTTTCCTTGCCAGAACCTCACAAATCTGCAGGTGTTCAATAAAGGTCCTGTTCGTCTGTAACTGGCACACTGCTAGCATCATGTCCTTTTTGGGAGTCACTGGCATTTGACCTATTCAGGCACTAAAGAAGTCACAATACAATCAAATCTTTCTATCTTGTTCCCTTTTAATCCTCCCTCTTACTTACTTCCAAAATCTCGAACAGTGAAGTTTCTATTTCGGAGCTCTTTTGGGGACTTAAAGAAGAACCTCTGTCCAACAGGAGGAAGGTCTTTGTCCACAGCGCTGACTGTCTGGATCACCTGGTCATGGAGCAAACAAACAGAGAACCTGCTTAACACACCACATGTTGTTGTCTTACGAAATGTTTCATTTGTGTTTCAGTTCATAAAACACCATATTCTTCCAGTATGCATCAACATACACTACCAGTCAAAAGTTTGGACACACCTTCTCATTTAATGGTTTTTCTTTATTTTCATGACTATTTACATTGTAGATTCTCACTGAAGCTATGAATGCAAAACTATAAATGAACACAAATGGAATTATGTAGTAAACAAAAAATTGTGAAATAACTCAAAACATGTTTCATATTTTAGATTCTTCAATGTAGCCTCCCTTTGCTTTGTTGGCAGCGCTGCAAACCCTTGGCCTTCTCTCAGTGAGCTTCATGATGGAGTCACCTGAAATGGTTTTAACTTCACAGGTGTGTCTTGTCAGGGTTCATTTGTGGAATTTATTGCATTCTTAATGGGGTTGGGACCATCAGATGTGTTGTGCAGAAGTCAGGTTGGTACACAGCTGACAGCCCTATTTGACACCTGTTAGAATTCATATTATGGCAAGAACCAATCAGCTAAGTAAAGAGAAACAACAGACCATCATTACTTTAAGAACTGAAGGTCAGTCATTCAGATTTAATATTGTTGTCGGATTTGTCGTTAAAGATAAACAAAACTCACCATCCGAGAAGCCTCCTTGTTGTGATTAAGCCCTGTGAATCGATTACCGAGTGCAGTAGAGTCCCGCAGTAATGATCATCATTGAGCTGCGGTACTCTACTGCACTCGGTAATCAACTCACAGGGCTTCCCCACATAGAGCCTGCAGCTGGAGAGGTGAGATTTATCTTTTCCGACAAATCCGGCAATGAGATAAAATATTTGATGCCTCAAAATATCTGCTGGGATCCTGTTTCTAATGTTGCTGAAGTTTGGTGTTGTTCTGAGCATTATTTGTGGCTTTTTGGTGGCAGTTTTATACTTGGACCCATTTCCTGCAGTGTATTGTTGTCATGTGGTCATTTCTGAGGATGCTAAAACTACGTTAGCTTGCGGTCTGCAAGCTTTATCTCTCGAGGGGGGTCCTACTTGATGTCACGTTGTGTTAGAACATGGATTAAATTTACACCAGAATATCCCTTTAAGTCACCAAATTTCACTAAATATTTGAGTTACTTGTACTCAGGTAGTTTGTAATGCTTAAGTTGTTTGAGTTAATAAACTTAAACGGCTTAAGGCAATTGGCTTCCCCAAACCATTTTAATTGAACTAACTCTCAAAGTTTTACAGTGTAGATTTTAACATCAAGTGGAAAAAACAAACAAACATTGAATTATAATATGTTCAGTATGTCCCACACTGTCGTCTTACTGTTATCTTACTATCGTATGTACAATCATCATCTTATTTCAGGAAGATCCAGAGCTGTTTACCTGTCCGACTCTGGAGTTTTCACAGACGAATGTATCTGAAGGAACGGTCAGCTGAGGGGGGAACTCATTCACATCCAGCACGTTGACTGTCACAGACACTTTGGTAGACAGGAGAGGTTTGTCTGTAAAGGTCATCATAAAGACATGTAAAACATTATTTTATTTCAACATTTTGACACAGCCTAATGTGTTGATGCAACATACTGACAGTCTATCAGTGTGACCTCAGCAGAAATGATGGTGACAGTGAAGAGAAGGACAAGGACGGTCTATAATTCCAATAAAAATGCCTTCTCAGGTTCATCATTATGCATTATTTTCTTTTTAAACCTCTCAAAAAAGTTAATTTTAAATCCTCTGTATTACATATTTATGACACAGTGTAAGGCATTTAAGTTAAATCTGGAAGAAAACATCAATTATGTAAATATATATACTGAATTAATCTGCTTCCTCGATACTGTGTGTTAGCATTACCCAAGTGTTCATTCAAGATGTGACCAATGTTAATACTAGATGTGAACAAGGTTAGGTATAGTGGTAATGTACTCAGAGTCTCTCCCTATGTTGCCCACCGACAAGCATAGTTTGTGGTAGAGAGACAACGGCAAGGCACAGGCTGGTGCAAGTTAGTCCCCATCCCACCACCCAGTTGTCAGCATGAACCATGACAGAAGAGAGAACAGATAGAGCAAGAGGATGTTGAGAGGGGGAGAAGGCATTCAGCGAGCCTCCATGCATATTGGCAGGACCAATTCAAAACTCAGTCGAGTTGTATGTAAGACAGGAACATTTAGCAAAATAAAAAGAATTAGATATTGTTGCTTGCTAAGTGAGTGGAGACAGTGCCAGAGATGTCATCGTGTGAACAGCACAGCAGCCCCCTCCATGTGGTCCGCACCAGTGGAGGCTGACTGCTGCAGTGGAAGGGTTAGGGGTTAGTCACAGAGCAGTCAACTTGGGATATGATCACCAAAGTTGTATATTAATATGGGAGATAAGTAGCCTCATGGTTAATAACAATGCAGTAACGTGAGCATACAAATGTTTCACAGAGTCTCCTCTGTGATCTGTGTATATGATCTGGTTCTGCTTGTTTGTCACTGTTAACACCAGTTGGCCACTACTGGGCCATGGCACAGCTGTGCTTCTGTCTGTAGAAACCTTCACTGTACTGGAGGTAGCTGGTAGTCAGAAAGAGTCAAGTAAGTCACAAATCAGAATCAGAATCAGAATCAGAAAAAGCTTTATTGCCAAGTACGATGTTACACATACGAGGAATTTGTTGTGGTGATATTGGTGCATGCATCAAATAACTAATAAGTGAAAATATAACAAATTAACAATATAAACTATTTAAAGAATAGAAAATATAACAAATTAACAATATAAACTATTTTAAAAAGTAGAAAATATGACTATACAATATAAATATATATACACAATCTGTGATTCTGCTAGACAAAGCACTGTCCTGTAGCAGGTGTTTCTTCACTGTATGTGTTGCTTCTTTAGAAGTAGCCAATTAACAAATTGCTTTTTATGCAAAAATGTCATGTCATTGTCCGAACAGCTTATCCCTTTCCATGGGGTTGCGGGGTGTTGCTGCTGGAGCCAATCCCAGCCTTGTCTCAGGGCGAGGGCAGGGTACTCCCTGGACAAGTCGCCAGCTCATCACAGGGCCCTCACTAGTGAGCAACGTGGGGTTCAGTATCTCGCTCAAGGACACTTCGACATGCAGCTCAGCACTGCCCGGAGCCGGGATTTGAACCAGTGACCTTCCGATCACTAGTCGACCTGCTCTACCCGCTGAGCTACAGCCGCCCTTTCATGCAAAAATGTCAATACCCCAAAATAAAAGTTTTTATCGTCCAAATTTAACCAATCCTTTTATTCCCTCTTATATTAAACTAGTTTCCAAATCAAAGGTGAAAAGAGAGATGTGGCAGATTTTCTCTGGGGAAGAGAGAGTCTGCAACTTTAAAGTTACTTATTCAAAGTTGTGGCTCTCACTAAAAGGGGAAAATAAAAATTGTGCTCCTCCTTTGAACTACAGTTTTTCCACATCAAATTCTTTATGTCATTTGAAATGAATACATAGGCAAGTTAAGCACTGCACTAGGATATTTTCACCAGTTAAATAACCTTATTGCCATACTTTTCCAACTTGTGAAAATCCAGTTATTAGACTTACATTAAGTCTAACGTCTAGCCATCTGAAACTGAAGTCTTCATGTTGGCAAATTAATTTCTTTATTTTCTAACTCTGCCAGTCATTTAGATGTCACCACATCCATGAAGATGTGTAGGTCTTTAATTGAAAGTCTTTTTTCTCCTGCAGCTGTTGCTCCAGGGACTGTTGGTTTCTTCCACTTGAACTTGAATCCCAATCTTCTGGAGCACTGGCACAGCTTCTGACCATGTCTTAAAAGTCTTTGTGTTCATGTCAGGCATGAGTTACGAAGCATATAAAGACTGAGCCTCACAGTTTAATGATGTCTCACACCCGCCCCCCTTTCATCTCTGTTTCATTAGTGTAATCCTGGTTGAAATATATGTTGTTGTCTTACACATAATAATCAAGAAAGAGAAAAAAAAGTGTCATCCCTCCTTACGGCATTGAACAGGCAGTGTGTTCTCTCAAAGTGCACATCCAATTTTTCTGTTAGTCATAGTGATGGTCAGATGAGTTTAGCTACAATCACGGAAATCATTTCCTATCAATCAGAACAAATGTTGGCATTTCTTGTTGTCATACTCACAGTAGTCTGGCACAGGTCTCTGGGACTTGTGAATGTAAAATGCTATATATCATAGTGTAAAGTGTAAATAAAAAAGTTGGGATTTCCAATGTTTTTTTTTTTGTTTGTTTTGTTTTGTTTTTTTTTCTGTTGTTATTTTAAGAACG
The DNA here is from genome assembly GCF_904848185.1 of Acanthopagrus latus. Lineage (NCBI taxonomy): Eukaryota > Metazoa > Chordata > Actinopteri > Spariformes > Sparidae > Acanthopagrus > Acanthopagrus latus. The sequence goes on from NC_051059.1 coordinate 2,729,303, forward strand.
CTTGCGCCCACCTGAGCTTCATTAAATAAATAGCTGAACATCACAACATTATTCAGCCAAACCCTATCTGTCATCATGGCAATGCCATCTGAAGCAACAGTTTTGGCCACTAGATGGAGGTAGACACTCATCAGACATTCCCATGCTCCCCAGCTGTTTTTGTGTTTGTTTGTTTTTGCTTGAAACACCTGGCAGATAATCTCCTCCAATCATCCGACCATTTAGCTAACAAAGCCTTGTGTTTCACTCTGTAACTGACTGTGACTCTACAGCCTGTTGCCTCCTCAGGAAGCTTACAGGTGGAAATCATTTGGAGAATGCACAGTCTGGATCAGTTAAACTGCTTGCTTAAATGTATCAAATTTAGTCTCGACCAAGTCACTACCCACAGTCAGTACAGCTGCTGCTGAACTCCAACCAAAGGTGAAGTGGACTGTGGGAGACACTGACACAACTGAAATGTACCCATAGGATTAAAATAGGAACAGTGGTTTGTCTTTATATCTTCTTCTTCTTTCTGTCACAAGTTGCAGAATGCAGAAATTGCTAAAGTGAATACACTGCTGGGTAATTTGTGTTTTATCCCATTTATACTACTAATCAGTCATTCCCTGCCTCATTAAATGATAAAGGTCACATATTAGGATCAAAAGCTACACAACACCTATATGGAGTGAGACCGTTTGTTGTTCAAAGTGGACAAACTTAATCTGCTAATGGAGCTCAGATATGTGATGCAATGTTCAAATCAGAACAGTTAGTAAATGGATTTGAGGTGTGACTGTTTTTATATCCACAATTTGCCCTAGTTATGTGATCAATTACAGTGAATTCAAGTCTGCATTAGTTTTAGACTGCATTTCCACCTAGTACCAGTATGATTACTTAAGTTTTAATTCTTCTTCTGTAAACCATACAACCTTTGTTGTATACCTTGTTGGGTGGTGTGCTTACATTATCCTAAATGTTTCTGACAATGTTCAAACCCAGAGAATTTTGTATTTTTCTTCAAGGTAAATGTGCATTCATTTATTTATTTTTTTTTGTCTTTAACTTAAGGAGAGAGTCAAGAGTGTCAAGTAGGTCTATATGCGGACCCAAAGTAGCTACAAGACACAAGTATTACATGGCACTACATGCACCGAAACTTACTGGTTTGGGTTAGGGAAAGTTATCAGGGAGGTGTGTTGTGTAGCAAGTGAAGTGAACATGTCAGCTTGAGTCAAGTCAGAAAAAGATGTGAAATGTGGCTGCAGGTTAAGATGACATGAGATAAGCTTATCCTTTATTAATCCCCGAAGGGGAAATTCAAATGCTGCAGAGTTGTTAAGGACATGTGTGAGCCACTTGTGGGTCGTTGGCCCAACCAGCCTTCATGTGGGTTGCCAGGCCTAGGTAAGCCCAGGTGTGAATGGTTATTAAGCTGTCTCTGGGGGGAACTCAGTACTGCACTGTAGGTGGATGGTCATCAGTCATGTTTATTTGTCTGAAAAAACTATCCTGAGACTGATATGTGTGCAGAAGTCCTGCCACATTAAGCTCTGATACAGTCCTGACTGCACTGTGTATTAATGCTACTTAAAGTTTATTGTGCTGTTCACTATTTGTGATGATGTTCATTATGATGTGACTGTCTTTGTAAGCGTTATATAAAGATGTGTTTGGAACATCCCCAAAGCTAATAAATACACTGCGCAGACTGAGCATTGGTAAGCAAGTGGAATTGCATTGCAACAATGAAAACAACTATCTAATTAGGTAATATCAGTACATGCAATGTCCATTGTATTTCTGAATGGCAATGGCAACTTTAAAGTTTTGTTTTAGGGATTCTAACTTATAAAATGTGGAAATATGATGTTACAGACACATTGTCTTTGGGTGAGTGCACTGGCCTCTCCATACTTTGTTGCAGACGGGGGATGTTTTTGTTGTGGGTTACTTACTGACTTTAGTTGCCACCACAATGATATCGTGCTGAACAGCCTTCTCTCTGTCCAGATAATCATTAGTGGAAATGGTTCCCTCAACCGTGTCAATATCAAAACAGCTGTCTGACTCTGTGTGCCATTCCAACGAATATCTGCAGACAAAAGAGCAATTCACATTAGTCCAGCTGAGAGGGAAACAAGTGACACTGGTGGGCTGAGTACTTTGTCATCAAAGGGACCACATTTGAAAAATTCCCATAACTCCAGCAGTGGGCACAGCTAAGAAAGCTTTGTCACATAAGGGCAACAGAGTGTATTTCTGCAGCAGCAAAGCAATTTGGTGTTTTCAGGTCCACTTTTGGATGCCAAATCAGCTGTCATATTACATTGTAACACATGTAAACAAGTTCATCCTCAAGACACTTCGGCATGTAAAGGCATCTGCTTATCGGAGCAAATAAATAACAGTGGTAATTGGCCTGATGATGTGCTATTAATAAAACTATTTACACTTTAACTGTTGAGGAGATATAAATGCTGTGTTGCGAATGTAACTAATTAATTCTCATAAACTGCATTGGGATGAAGTTTTTAGTTGTCTGTGCAGAAAATTCTACTTCTGAAGTTAAATAAACTCTTCAAAATCCCTCTTGGGTTTTTTAAAGATAAAATGCATAATCTCAAACCTGAAAACAGGCTGTTTTACAGATTGGTGGTTCTCACAAGTAAGCCACACTACAATTATAGGATGATCTTAGAATATGAGAGAATAGATATTAAACTGCCCAACAGCATATAGAGTATACTATACTATCTACTCCATTGTATAGAGTAGAGTAAAATGAGCTCAAACTTAAACATCCATAGTATTCAAATGCAACTTCCACATTAATGTAGCAGTAGTAGTATTAGTAATATAAGTCCAAAAGCATCAGATAGGCTTGAAATCAGTCAAAAGGACTGGTTCTTTTAACTGCATGATGAATCGCTTCTCTCAGTTGTGATATCATTTACCATGTTGACTTGGCTGTTGTGTCAGAATAATTAGTTCCTGACCATCAAACAGTAAACAGCGATCATCATGTTGTTGAAACAATAACTTTATTGTTTCCACAATAACAGCTAATGAAGGTAATTAAATCAACAGAGCTGGAAGAAAAATGTGGTCTGTATATGAAATCATCTCAGGAGCCTGTGCAAGCCACCAGATCATGTATAGTGCAAGGCCTCCTGGAACTCATAGAGATGTGCTGCAAATAAAGCTATTATAACAGCACAATGACACAGGAGCGCACAGAGGCATGCTTAGCTACAACTACAGTAAGGTTGTAGGACTACTCTTTTTATAACCACATGATTATGTTGCTACCCGCTGATCATTTGCCCAGGAATTCTGTACAGCAGTACAACATACAGCAAATGCAAGCGTGTGAAGTCACAAATACATTTCCTTGCTGGAGTGAATTGCACTGGCAATTCTTATATTGAAAGTATGTATGTTAAATCCAAGTTCTTAACTATAAATAACTATGCATACATGTATAAACCATTTGACAGTGGTGGTCTTCATTTAACCTCTTTTGGAGGTCATATCACCAAGCTAGAGTTCTCAAGGGGCCTGAAAATTACAACCCGACCCGGCCCGCAGGTTTTTAAGCCTGAACCCGACGCAGTCCGACACACCAGCATGAATTGTCTGCCCGAACCCGGTCCGAACCTGACCCCCCGCGCTCCTGCATTGTTTTCCCTCATACATTTGTTATCGTAACTTTATGTAGTGGCGTCAGATCTGCGTCTGCCCCTCCCCATGAAGCAGCAGCCAGACTTACTCTTCACCACATGTGAACAGCAATGATTCACAACAAACAATATATAATTTACAACCTGCAATAAATGTGTTTTATAAAAAAGGAAGCCCGAGGCCGGACCTGACCCGGCTCATTTGCATATATGTTCAGCCTGAACCTGCGGGTCCGGTCAGGTTTGTCGGGCCGGGCCGTCCCCTTGAGAACTCTACTTCAAGCTAACATTAGCTATGTTAGTGTAGTTTGGGTTTGCTACGTAACACTTACTAAGTGTAAAAAAAAAAATAAGCTATTAATATTGTCTATGTAGAAACTACTTTGTGTTGTGTAAACTATTTCAATAAAGTGAGCTAGTGCAACTGGCTCCATGGCTAGAAATAAATGGATACTCATTGCTAATACTAATTCTAAATAATAAATCTAATGGAAACTTTAAGTTTTTAAGTTATCTTTTGTACTTGGCACATGTGGCAGTATTACTCCCACTAACTAATGAAGTCATTTACCTGACAGCACTGCTGGTGGCATCCAGGTCGTGAGCCGTCACAGAGCCAATGATGGTTCCTGGAGGAGTGTCCTCGTACACTTCCATAGAGTAGGAGGGCTTGGTGAAGACAGGAGGCTCATCGATGTCCAGGACATTCACCTTGACTGTTGCTGAGTCCTTGAAGGGCCCAAGATGAAGGAAACGGGGGTCCAGCTGTGTGTTTGATGCCTCAACCTTGAAGGTGTAGGACTTCTTTGTCTCATAGTCAAGAGTCTGCAGAAACAAAGGCATAACGAAAGAGAGAGGGGTGAAATCTTAATATATATCAAACACATGTAGGATTTATTAACATTTATATATTTTTTTGTCCTTTTTGCCTTTATAAGATGGTGGAGATAAATAATCGTATAGATTCACTATGAAAGCAGCTTATTACAGCCCATATATACCTTTCTTGTGAGACAGCAACCTATGGTGGCAGTGGTTATTACAACAACTGCAAAGGAGGAAGTGAGGATAATAAATATTAAGCGAAGATTTAAGGAGGTCCAGAATGAACAATTTGGTTAAACACTGGACTTTCATTCAGAAGGCTTTCACTGTGAAACCATCAGTCAACAATGAGCTATTATTAACATATTATCATGAATGTAAATAGAAATTAAGTTACTTATGTAATGCAGGTAACTTAAAATACTGTGTGTGATGGACCAAACACAGGAATATATGAAGGAACTTAATTTTTTCATAAACAGTTTGCAGAGCTAATTCTTAAATTATTTTTTTTCTTTTATTGATCTCAGCAAAATATTCTCCTTTTTGCATTTTTTAAAATTGTTTTTTGATAACATTCAATCAATAGTTTAGTTCATGCCTTATCGCTCATCCAATCTAGTTGTATATATGTTCATATAGATGATGTGGTCCTTTCTATTAATCATCCACCCAATTAAGTCGCTGTATTTGTGTTTTCCTTTATGACAGAGATGGGGTTCAATATAATCATAACTTCAAACTTTCAGATGTAAGACTGATTAACTTGGTGTGATTTTTTTTAAAAATAAATTAATAAATCCAATCAATAAATCACCGGCATGAGGAGATCAGTAGGGTGACTGACGCAGGAAAAAAGCCTCTCCAGAACCTGCTAGTCTGGGTGCAGAGTGATGTGTAGCAGTCAGGTAAGGATGCTCTTGATGGTGCAGAGCTAGGTGTTCACCAGCATCTGAGGAGGCAGATGGACCTTCTTTAGTCTCCTCAGGAAGAAGGGATGCTGGAGAGCCTTCTTGATCAGAATGGAGGTGTTGAGGGTCCAGGAGAGGTCCACTGAGATGTGGACACCCAGAGACTCAAAACTGGTGACACGCTCAACCTCTGTTCCATTGATATGGATGGGGGTGTATGTGCCACCATTTGACTTTCTGTAGTCCACAGTGAGCTCTTTGGTCTTCTTAGTGTTGAGAGCCAAGTTGTTGTTGGTGCTGGTCCTCTTACCAGTAGACCGACTCATCATTGTTGCTGATGCTGTGTCGTCTGAGAACTTGACAGTGGTGTTTAAACCATGTGCAGGTGCGCAGTCATACGTGAAGAGGGAGTAGAGGAGGGGGCTCAGCATGTTCAGGATGAGGGCTGAGGAGGTCTGTTAGGTGTAACCTAACAGACTGTGGAAGAAGTCCAGAATCCAGTAAAGGAGGGAGGTATTGATGCCAAGGTCACTGAATTTGGTGATCACTTTGGAGGGGATGATGGTGATGATGGTGTTGAATGCTGAACTGAAGTCAATGAAAAGCATTCTCATGTAGGTGTTACCGTTGTTGAGGTGGGAGAGGGCGGAGTGAAGCGCCGAAGAGATGGCATCTTCTATACTCCTGTTTCGATGGCAGGTGAATTGGTAGGGGTCCAGTGTGGGTAGACTGGTTTTGAGGTGAGCCAGGACCAGCCTCTCGAAGAATGTTGTGATGATAGGGTCAGTTCAATTAGGCAGAAGTCAGTAAGGCTTACTGCAGTGGAGTACTATTTGTGGCTCGGGCATGATGGAGGTGGTTTTAAAGCACATGGGGACAGCTGCTTGGGCTGGTGACAGGTTGAATATGTTGGTCCAGGTCTCAGTCAGCTGCACAGCACAGGCCTTGAGGACGTGTCCTGGGAAACCATCAGGACCCGAAGCCTTCCGTGCATTAACCCCGCTCAGTTCTACACACACGTCACTGCATGCATGAAGATAAGCAACTGGCTTTTGTATTGTAATGAATACTTCCCGGGACACACGTTTCATTCATCTACTCACTTCCAGTGACCTTGTCGGAAAGAAACATTCTGAGACCTCTGAGTGCTACTGAACAAGCAACATGCAGTCCAACCCAATACAGTAAATAAATCCTGTTAGACTGACTGCCCCCATAGGAGGAATGCAGACAGAAAGGAGAGGGAAGAAATGTCTCTTTCCAGCAAAGATTCTAATAGTGACGTGCACATGTCTGGTGTAGACCTGTGACAAGACTCAAAAGGCAAGAGCTGAAATCTCTCTTGGATCAATCAAAATTCCCTCTGCATTTCACTTGGCTGACCCTGAAACTTGTGTGGGGTTTAGTAAGGGGAAAGGGAAATGGAAGAGGGCTGACTGGCAGCAAGAGAGCCAGAGAGGATTTAACTGATTGCCATCTCGCCACAGATTCTAGAGAGGAAGAGTGGAGAGGGAAGAGGGAAGGTGTGGAGAGAGGAGACTAGCTGGCCTGATATAAGGTGTCTGATAGAGCTGCAATATGCTACAACTCCCATTGTGATTAAAAAAAAAGTATCTTGAATCAGTTTGTGTCTGCAACCTGTGCGTTCATGCCCTTATTTTTCCCACTTGAGTGTGTCTTTTCAGTGGCGTCTGCAATTTGTCCTGTTGACATCCCACATCCATTGGGTCATTAATTACCTGTTGTGGCTTTTATGATGAGGCTGGCAGTCATAGAACAGAGGACTGAATAAGGACACTGAAGTAAAGTTGATTAAGCTCAACATATAAATGAGCAGCATTTTTATTCTATTTACAGATCTGCTGTGTCTGTTGACAGCCTCTTAGACCTGAAGTGACTTTATGGATGCTGGCTGTTGTCTTTTGCTCCAAGGTAAAAGCCAGAATGCTGCCTTTCTTTACTGTCACATTCTCTGACTTTGCTCATCCTAAAATACCAAACCTTAATCAGGTAAAGGTGTTTTTGTTTGGCCACTTGGGGGCAACAAGCTGTAAACACAACGGTTACATATATTAGATCCTTAAAAAGTTGCCATGAATGAGTAAACAGGTGCACAATTACATCTCCAGCACATTTACATCTGTATGGAGCTACATTACCATACCACATTGTCCCATTTGGTGTTGTGATTGTGTCATGATTGTAAGTTCAACAGCAACTTTACTTTTAGCTCTGATTTTGTCTTCACCAAGTCCTTAGAAACATGTCTGGATCTTTAGCTGATAAATGCTACACTATGTTCACCAGCTAGTCTCTAACTGTATCCCCTATAGTGCTGGGCAGGCAGTGTACAGTAGATTTATAAGATAATTTTCAGTGAAAGCTGTCTGATACTTTACCCAAACTGTCTAATCCCATGTGAAATCTGAACAACATATGAAGTAGCACAAAACAGTGACCAGTCCAGCTGCTAAACTTTGCGATAATGTTTCTACTTTTTCAGCACCATGCAACGTCAAACAATATTTTCTTAGTTTAAAGAGACATTTGAGGAATAGAGAGACTGTGTACTGCCCATTTTGGGGGGTAAATCTAGAGTGTTCTCTGCTTTTACTGCTCATAAATGTCAGTATTATCAGTCTACTACAATTCTCTATGTTTCACAATTTAAAACCTAAGCTTGTTAATTGTCACAGTGAAGCCTCTGTAAATAAAGAACAGGATGACTTGGATGAGGATGACAAGGCTGCAAAGGTATCTAATATCTGCATGGAAGTCCTACACAGTGGTGTCAGACAAGCTATCTTAAATAGATTCAGTAATGTTGACATTGTTGGGCTGACCCCTAAGACCTTCACAAATGGAACAAATTATTCAAAGGGGATGATTCTGTCTCTTGGGGCTATAAGTGGACTATTGGACTTTAGTAGACTTGTGGTTTTACAGCCTGAAATTTAAGTTAGGAAACTATAGTCAGAAGCTGGGTGGTAATCAACAAACAAAAAGGAGGAGATGTAGAGGGGAAGTCAAAGAAGTCAACTACTGTCTGGATTCTCCTGATGAACAGGATCCTGAAAATGTGGAGGAAATGCAGAAGGTGATGTGGCAGAAATGCTGTCAAAAGACTTTGATCACCAGCTGGTAGAATACATGATGACAGCTATGTTTTCCCAGCACATAAAAGAGATTATTGGAGATCAACCACTCACCCCAGAAGTCACTTCCAGGTGGCTCTCCAGTTTAGGGCAAAGTTCAAGCAAATGGAATCTTGATGGACTTGATGGCCTAGTCCCAAGACTGCTGGAGGTATACAAAGCAGCAACCAGGTTGGGAAAGAAGCAGGAACATTTTGGACTGCGTTGAGAAAGATGTAGGTGGTAGAGCTGATGGGGCACCCACTGGCTAAGTGGGTAGAGCAGATGTCCCATGTACAGAAGCTTTGTCCTTGCTGCAATGGTCCTGGGTTCGAGGCTTACAGTGAGACCTTGGATTCAGCCATGAACAGGATCCAAGTTGGCCTACTGATTGGCTACAGAGGTCTGAAACAGGATGCCTATACACATGAGGTCTTCCATGTGGCAGTTGTGGTTGAGGAGACCATTATACTACACAAATTCGAGGATGTGCTATTTGCTTGAGCTTTGCTTATGGGTATTATTATTATACTATTGAATCTAGAGTATCCACAAGCCATGAAGTATTGCTTTGAGTTTCTACAGGGAATGGTGATAAAGATAAAACAAGACCAATCCTGAGGAAAAAACTGTGCAACATCTGTCTACTTGGTTGGCGATGGGAGTGAATGTTACCGAATAAACATACAGACAATCCATAGAATCAGACATTCAAATGCATACAATGAAGAAAGGGGACTGAAAACATTTGCTAAATAACTGTTTTCATAGTTGTTTTTTCTTTCTCTTCAGTTTTTCATGTGGAAATAGTTCTTCTCTGTGGAGTGAGTAGGTCAGTTCAAGAAATACAAGCAGAAAGAAACAAGAGTATTCTAAATGAAAAACACGGAAATTAATCTCCATTTTGTTTGATTGTTTGAACATAATGTCTGTTGATGAGTTTCTTGTTCACCACATGTTGTATGTTTTGTGATAGGCACTTATGCAGACTTTCAGCACATTCTAAGGACTTGAAGCACTGTAAATGTGAAAATGTGAGTGGGAAAACATTTATATTTATTCAACAGTCTAAGGATTTAAACAATTTATTTTGAATGTGTGAGTGGGAAAAAAAAACATATTTAGACTACTTTATTTTGTTGGACTGATTATAATGAGAGCTGATGGGCTTGACTGTTCTCTGCTAAGGCAGATCATTTTTCGAAAACTATGTTTTGTGAATGTTAAATGGACAACGTTCAGTCTCAGAATTTAAAGCAGTTAATTTTGATTGACTAACTAAACTAAGGGCTGTTTCTGCTTTGACATAATTTTTTTGTTTAACATGCATGACTACTGTCTCACTTCGACACACTTACCTGCTGTGTGTAGGAGATTTATAGATTGTCTTTTAGACATGTATCTGTTGGGAAAAAATAATCTTTGCTACTTTTGAGAGAGAGATTTTTGCCTCAAGAAGTTGTGGTTTGTATAACTCTAAATTGTAAGTTGAAACATGCTTTTATATAATCTTAACTAGAAACATTGTGTTGAGACTCATTTTAATGAAAATAGTTTAGGTGGTTTAAGTTGATAGAATGCATTTTAGTAAGTTATGCACATTTTGAATTTGCATTGCAAAGTTAAAACAACAAGTCATTTACAGTCACGTTGACTTACAGTGAGAAATCCAATGCTAAACTAGACACACAATAATGAGTTTACATTTTTGTTTATAAGCTGAACTACATGGATTTTTATGACAGTGAAGTTCATCTGGAAGCCACATAAATCATAGAGGGTTCAGGCAAAGTAACTGGAGGATATTAGAGGTAAAACCAGAAAGCATTGTGTACATAAAATGAGATCCAGTTTCACCCAAATCAGTAAATAAAGTTATACCTTTGTGTTTTTGCACAGTTACCATCGAGGCCTAGACCTCAAGCCATGAACTGTGTGTGTTATAATCAACTAATATCATATCATATAAACCTTATTCTTCCACAACATAGTGAGATTATGATGTTATCTGCATTGTTACATTGCACTAGTCATTGGATGTTAGAGATCTGGTGACCTTAAATTATGGTTAAGCACAAATGGGTGATTGCCAATTTAGGGTTATAAGGCTATCAACTTTGATACTGCATTGGATTTGACTGATTAAAGGGGATTGTTGGGTACTGGCAATAAGTGTTCTTCTAGTTCAGCATTTGAATTTGATGTTTCATCAAAAACACTGGGATTTCTGCAGCAATCTCACAATTAAAAATAGATGCAGAAACACTGAACATTAATATTGAACCAATGTGGTCTAACTATTCTTGTCTGTTTTATTACTATTTTCATCTTCACAATAATAGTTTCTGCACTGACAGGGCTTTGAATAAAGGGGTTTGCTATGTAATCACTTTGAAGAACATTTTTTGTTCAATCTTTCATGATAGTGGGTCAGCTTTCTTGAAATGCTCACCAACTGACTCTTTGTGTTAAAACAATGAGCAGAGAAAGAAAGTCAGTACTGAGAGCCATGGATTTATGGCTTATCTCATTTCTAAAAGAAGAGGCAAAGCTGGGAAAGTTTCGTGCTCAGAAAGTAGCTGTTGTGTCGGTTTTGATTTGGAGGACAGTTTGAGAGAAAAGCCTTTGTAGCCCTCTGATGTTCAACTGCTTGATGAGATGTGACATGAGCGCTGCGTGTTCCAGTGTGCATTTCTCTGTGGGTTTGTGTGTGAGTGTGGTATAAGGTGGTATCCCTTTAGTTGGAGCATTTAACAGAGTTTTATTTTCTGGAGTCCTCATATGACTCCTTTTGGAAGAGCTTTACACAGAGATCTGATTTCCAGTTGCAAGTGTTTGAGGAGTAAAAATTGTGAAGTTTGTGGGGTCAAGTTTGAGCTTGAAGAAAAAAAAATGCAGGACCTCATCTGTCCATTATTTCTTTCCTCTTTCTTCCCCATTTTTCCAATATATTCCACAGATCTTAAATCATCAGTGTAAACTATTTGCTGACGCTGCAAAACAAAGCCAGTTTTTTGCATTATCTAGTCTAATAGCTTGGCTCAGTGGAAGGTTAAGAGGCAGAACAATTGTGATCATAGCCAGTTCAGCACATTCCACCCACTCTGAGATCACTGACAGTACGACACAAGCAAAATGCTGGTGTTTGCAAAATTTGCCTTTGGAACTGACTAAGATTTTATCATTGGATTATTCAGATTTGTATGTATCTGATTTAGGGGAATTATATCATGTAATTTTCAAAGAAACTTTGAAGGCACAACGCTGTTTTTTGGTCAGAATCCCCTTTTAAGACTGATGAATATGTATGCTATTTTGTAAGAGAGACTTTATATCTTTACGTGAATAAATCTAGCTTTCACTTACTCAGCATTTGTTCAAGACACCGTGTATGTTTTCATCAACAAGATGTGACCTAATCCCATCTTGTCAGAGTGTATATCAGATTGTACCTACAACGAGTGTGACAGCACACACGTGTGGCTCGTTTTGAAGGTCAAGTAACCCTTGTTTTTACAGTGGCAAGTTTACAGACATAAGTCAATCATGACTGACCACATGATTAAAAGCTAGAATGACTTCCACATGTTGAAAATATATTGCAGAAATCAGCCAAAACATATGTTTTGAATGATTACATGCATACACATATGTAATTTTGCTTAGGTGTAAGTATTAACTGTGAACATTTTATTTCTTCAATTCATCACTGAAACCAGTTCTGTCAGCCTTAAATCTATTGGATGAATCAATAATTGAAATCAGTTTTCTGTGGTTCGATAATAGTTTTAATACTTGATACTAGCTTGATACAAATTTGCTATTGACTTAAATGTAATTTGTTTTAGTCCATCGTCCCTTCATCATGCATAACAAGCTGGCGCAAGCCACCGTATGTACTGTAAACAGTTACTATGCACTTGATTATGAGTGAATGTACCTTTTTTAAGACTACAACTCCATCTTGACTTTTGCCATCAGAGAAGATGTCAAACATGTTGCCCTCATCTCCTGGAACAATGGCATAATCCACTTCTGCATTGCTGCCAGCATCTAGATCATGGGCTTGAATCCGACCCACAGCTGAGCCAACTGAAGCCGACTCTGGCACCCGCAGATGGAAAATACCTGAAGAATGAGGCCAGGGACAGGAAAGGTACAATTTAAAAAAAATCAAATAGAAACTTTTTGTTCATTCATCTTAAAAAAGAAGACTATGAATGACGTATTCATCCCTCCAATTAATCAACCATTTAGACATCCACAATGAGACTTTCTTACTCTTCGCGAAGCGCGGCGGGTTGTCATTGACGTCGCTGAGGGTGATGTTGATGGTGGTGGTGGAGGCAAGCCCCCCCAACTGACCTCCCATGTCCTTGGCCTGGAGAAGAACCTGGTACTCCCCTTTTACCTCACGATCCATGTTTGATAGAGCTGTCCGGATCACCCCTGGAGGAGGAGGGGTTGAAAAGTATACTCATTGTGATATTTAGGAGACAGGCACAGAAAATTGTAGATCTAACCTTCCTATAGTTGAGCATATTACAGTATTTCAGTATTTTGTCTGTTGAAGTTATTTTTCATTCCTCAAATGACTAATTATGCTTAAATGTCTCCTGTCTGTCTCTAAGCAGAATTTTGATCGGGGCTGATTCATGGCAAAGTTGAAAAATTCAGGCAAGGACAGCCAAAGATACAGCACACCAGGAGAGGACTGAAAGGTTGGATAGTAAGACATGCTGCTCCTCAGGGTGAAAATGAAACATGACATTCCATGTTCAGAGTAATTACTGGTTGGCTGAGATGTCTGTTAAAGGACTGAACTCTTTAAGTGCTCGTTTTATCATGCAGTGGACGCACTGAGCTCACTCTAAGAACCATGCACTATGTCATAACCAATTGAATGTCATGCTGTCTGGTAGGCAGTGAAGACAGCAGGAAGTGTGTGTTGTGGGTTTATGCAGAAATCACAGAACTCCAGTCTGTTCACCTGTCTTGGGGTCCACAGAGAAGTATGGCTGACCATGAAGGATGCTGTATACGATACGTGCGCTGTTGCCATAAGTGGGGTCATCTGCATCTGTAGCAGTCACCTGGGTCACATAGGTTCCTGAAAAAAAACACACACGCACATTATGTAGTAGTCAGTCTTATCGGATAAACTTTCCCAGTGGTTGACAAATCTCAATTTCAAAAATTGCGGTTAACATTTTGGCTAGTAGCCTTCATCAAATCATGGAGCCCTGTGTAGTTGCTGTCTGGATTTTAACTGGACAGTGGTTGGTTTTAATGTTTTTTTAGGAGTTCCTCTTTTAAGTAGAGGTGGTGCTGGATGCTCCTCATTTGCATAAAGTAGCCAGATTGTCCACTAGAATACGTTGCACAGCTTCCTACACTGACAATGAATTGGAAACGTAGAAACAACGGATCCTCTGGACATGTACCATCAGTAACAGAGGAGAGGCACGTTAGGCGGTCTAGGGTGGGTATTTGCAGCAACATCATCATGCAGAAACCTATGTTACACCATGTGGGAAAAAGGTTTTCTAAAGGGTTTGGTAAGATAGCTTTATGACCACAATTTAAATGTTCTGTTTAAATACAAGGAACACTACTGTGAAGCTACAGAATGATGTGAAAACCAGAAAACACAAAAAACTAATGGAACCACTCTTTAACCAATCAAGGACCCATGTACATCCTTTGAAGACAACATGATAATGACTGAAATAGGTAAAATGGTCAATTCCATAACATCTGAAACTGAGAATAAAGGTTCTGTGAGATATATTTAGGTGTCCTGAAACGTGTTCAGAGGAAACATTTGAAAGGAAAATCATCCTTCAGTCCAGCTGGTGATCATTGTGCTGAGTGTTAAATCCAGCACATCTCTCTCTGAGAGAATAGCTTTAGTATGTTGCCCTCTCTGGCTGGAAGAATTACACACACAAGTCCAATAAAGTCCAGAGTGGCTGGAGAGCCATGGTTGGCAACAGCATATTACACATTATGTAATACTTTTACACACTATTATGTAACAAATAGTTGCCTATTTACTGTATTCACAGGTTCAGTGAAACTCTAACATGATGTACCAGATGTTTTGTTGATTCAAGTTAGTGGAGAGCTAAACATGAAGTTAGGTGTTCCACCAGAGGTCTCTAGTGCACACACACTGTGGGCTGCAGAGTGCAGAAGCTCTGTGGAAGATATGCTGTTATAGGAAGGAATGGGGCTCTGCCTCCTTTACAGCTACAATGCAAATGCATGTTTTGGAAAAGTAAAAAGATTATAAAAAAGCAAACAAACAAAAAAAACCTCAGTCCTGACTCAAACAAAATAAGCAAACCTGTGCACTATGAGGCTCATCATTGAAACAATGACAAGTTAGTAACTCCTGTGAGAGAAATTCTCAAATGTCCTTTCTTATGTTGATATATTGTGCTTAAATATTAAACTAAACAATATAGATACAACATTATTAATTAAGGTAAAGTCAAATCTTATTATTTGTGTGCCTCCAATGTGAGTTCTGTCTTGTGATAGCTATGTGGTTGCAGAGTAAGAATGAATGTATTCATGTATTGTATAAGGAATAATGTGCCATGAAAATTAACATAAAGGAACTCAGGTAAAGAGTTATCCTGAAGGGGGCTGGTGAAGCCTCTTCTATGTAAAAGTGTTTTGACTTTAGGTTTACATATGACACACAACAATGGTTGAAGTGTATAAGAAGTGTATGTGTATCATGAGCTGAAGGTAGAAATGATTGGAATAGTGTTTTGAGAGAGATCATGGGTATTCTTGCGACTGTTACAAATTGAATGTATTGTTTCTAATAATTATAAAGGCTGAGGAAAGACTGCCTCTCCTCAGCCAACATCTGTGCTCCACTAGTGTGTGACTCTTGTTTGCAAGCAATAAAGAACTTCAAGCAAATAAATACTGTGTCTGAACTTGATGTTTGACCAGCTCTCATCTGCAGTAGACAAGCGAGTGGTTTTCAATTTCTACAACATTTTAGTGAAAAAAACACAGAGCTTTGAACAGAGAACATATGGCTGCATCTATTCTTGGTAGTCAGCTTCTCATAGATAGGATTATGTTTTCATCATATGGATACTTGGGCTGTTTGCTACCATAGGTAATCCCCCATACAATTTGTTACTGTATTTGACTGCAACAGAGACACACTGGGGTCAAGCGTGTGCTCTCTCAGAGCACTTTGGGTCTCAGCTGAAGCATTAACAGCTTAAAGTCTAAAGACCTTGACTGTTAAATTACCTCTCAGTAATGGTATTTAGCAGACAGATGGGCCACTAAGTCTGGCTTACTGCACAGTGTGTGTGTGTGTGTGTCTGTATGTGCAGCTACAACTTAATACGCGCAAACAGACTGTAAAGTGAAACTTAAGAACTGAACTAAACCAAACACCTTTTTTTAAAAAATATGTTTACATTTTAGTTAATGTTTAATTTAGTCCAACGAGCCATAAACATATCACAAAATAATCTGAATTTCCTCTGACCATTTATCCAATGCAATATCCAATGTAACTTACTCATTGTGGAGACGTAATGTGAGAACAGTTAATACCTCTTGATTCCTCTAGTGTCATCTCCCTGTAAAATTTTAGATTTTAGCACAAAAAATTCAGATTTCAAGGAACATTGCTACTGACTTGGTATACTTGCTATTTTTATCCTGTTACAGTATGTGAATGCATGCCTTTGCATTTACAGATGGTACAATATAAAGCATTTCTTTAACACTTGATTGTGTCGGCATTATGATAAAATTTCAATATGCAATTTAGGTAGGATGGGTGGTGAACAACCATCGTGCTGTCAGAATGAGAATGACAGGAAGTGGCAGAGTTAGTGGGCTGGTCAACACATTGGTGGATTTTATGTATAAGAATGTCAAACAATTTATCACACTTGCTTGAGATCCACACCACATCTACATGCTGTCTGGCTGTTTCATCATATTCCAATTGCAATACTTTCTGCACATATTTACACCTGCTATAACATGTTTCCCAGAGTACAAGGTTGCTCAAATGAAAATTAGCATGGGGAACAGTGAGCCTGGTCCCTCACTGGTAAGCTTTCAGAACCAACAGATTGCAGAGGATGCTGTAAACACTGCCCTTCTCCCACTCTTCACACAGATGAGAATAAGAACAGGTAGATCAGAATGCAGTTTCTTGACTTCAGTACAGCATTCAATACAATCTCAACCATAAAACTAATTGGAACACCTGGCATGCAAAGGTACAACACTCTGTAACTGGATATTCAACTTGTCTTCCACAGAAAAAATATCATTGGTCACCATCTGGCGCGCATCAGGGAAGGGACAAAAGAAATGTCTGCACAGATTCAATGCTTCGGACAAATGTTCTGCCACTTAAGCTACCCAGGTACCCTGGTTGAGGGTGAGAGAGCGTGGCAAAAATGGATACTCTGGCACAAAGTAAGGTGTGTGAGGACAGGAATGTGACTAGGGTTGGAATATCATTCACACTTCAACCTATACTGGTTCCGATACCAGTACCTGGAATTCCATTCCATTACCCAAGGTTATCTTTTAATAGTTCTAATTTCTGTTTTAACAATTTATCGTGATTCATCGTTCAAGTAACAATGCACATCAAATTTCAGTTAGTCTTTCTAAGGTTTCCTTCTGTAGCATCTTGCTATTCTGTGAAACAAAATAATCTGTGAAGTAAATTGCTATATTTTTAGCTGTAAATATAAGCACACACATGGTTTTATGTTAAGTATGTGAAGTAAAACAGATTCAAATACACTTTTATTTTTTTTATTGCGATTTTATAGCGATGCTCACGTCATCTCAATAGCGTGTTAATGGGAATTCCCATTATGTGTTAGTGCCGAGCTAGCTGAGCGCTTGTTATATGAAATCATTTCGGGAATCAAAGAAAGCATGCTGTAAAATGTTCTCGTACACAGTATGCAGTTCACATACTGTTGGTTTCATATACATTTTTCAGACATAGTAATAAACATGCTGTTTTACTAAAGGTAAGGAATTTCAGATGCAACCAGTTGCTGAGTTTTGGGGAGACTCTCACTCTGTCTCTCTCTATATAAGGTTACTATAAAGATGTGCAGGCAGGTACCAAAATTTGGCACCCATTCATTAAATCTGAATTGCTGCTCTGTAGTATCAATGTAATTTGGTCAGTTCCCACAAAAATACAGAGTCTGTGCCAAACCCTAGGTTGTGACCCATTGCGTCTGGAGCCTCTTCCCCGCCATTTTACATTCATCTGTCCCATCAACAATTTTGGGCATGGAAATGGCAGCTGCTTCGGACTGAATGAAACTAACAATGACACATGGTGCCGCTAAATTGTCCATTTTGGAAAGTTACAGAAATTGTTAGACACAGCCCCCCCAATCCAGTTTCCAGAAAAGGGGTGGGGGTGAGGGGGCGATTCAACCATTTGTCCAGAATACTGAGAGAACCATAATGACATTTTAAACTTTATTTTTCTTCTCTAGCACCTTGCTGTTCTTCTGTTTGGATTTAGTATTTATTTCATGCAGAAGATAAAGATATCTATACTGTATTCAGAGAGGCCTAATGCAAGCAGTGACAGGTCTTTTCACCTTGTCTCAATCTCTAGTTGTCCTACCTGTCGGAGACATCTCAGAGACATTGGCACTGTAGGGACCATCAGTAAATCTTGGCTCGTTGTCATTGATATCCTGCACCTTGATGATGAACTCAGACTCTGGCTCCAGAGGGACACCCGTGTGCATGTCAACAGCCTGGGCCCTCAGGGTGTAGAAGGACTTTTCTTCCCTGTAACATATCAAGTACCACATATACTTAAAACTGATGTTAACATGTCATTAACAGAGGCCACACGATGATAATGTAGTCTGGCCTAAGATATTTGTTACATGGTATTCAGGTATCCATTTGTTTTTGATGTGAGCTAGAGTCAATGTCAACACTGTGAGCTTAAACACAATAATACCAGGATGAATGTAAATAAATACCAGCAAGCAAAAGAGTTGCAAACTGCTACAACTACACCTGTATAAACACACACTTACATCAAGAAAGGGAGTAAGGGAGAAAGGGAGTTACAGCAGTCAAGGGACTGTGGTTAAAGGTGTCATGGTCACTCAGTTGGACACTGAAACTGATTCCATTATAATTGTATTACCACGGCAACACCAGCATGTTTTCCTTTTACACATCTGCGTCCCTCCACAATGTCTCTGACTGTTTATTACACTGGTTACAATTAACTTTGAAATCTACTTTATTGTGTGTTCACCATTTCGTAGTGTTAATCTCTACTTCGGAATATTACTAATATATACTAAATAGCAGGTTCAGGGTTTTTGTACAAGGCAGTGTACAAACTAAAAACATAAAGCAATAGAGCACAAAGAAAAATACAACTTATAATGAGAAGAATGGAGTAAAAGATTTTGTTTTGATTGTCATCTGACAAACAATATTTTATACAATATAATCATGATATGTAAATTACAGCGACATGCTTTATGTACTTCACTACAACAGTAATTCCATGTTAAATGATTATAGAATATTTAAAAAATCCAGTATTTGTGGCTGTCAAAGCCTCCAGTGAGCCCATTAAATGGTTTCATTCGGTGTATTTGAAATGACTGGACAGGTTGCCAGTCTGTCTAACACAGTACACAGTACCTGCCAGCACCCTCTCAGCCTGTGCACTTATTCCACGTGACTTAAGTCGGTGGGAAGCTATTATCAAGCTAGTTTTACAAGAAATGCCAAAGTTTCTCAATAGCAACTGAGTCATTAAACTCAGCAGCATAACATGCACAACCCCTCAGCCAAAGAACAGAGCCACTGGGCAGCAACAGACTCATTCAGCCCTGAACCCAGCTGGCACAAAGCTCACACCTGCTGAACTGAGATACCTCTTCAGACACAGGTTTGTTGTCAAGGCTATGATTATGGCATTTAACAAAGCTGTGTATTTATGTACTTATTAGACTACAAAGGCTAAATAAAACTTGTTGAACATAGTGAACTAGCCAATTTTACACATCTCCTAGCTGGCCAGTGAGAGCTGGCAGTGAGTGACTAGAACAAAAACTGTGATTGATCCATTGGGTCAAACGTACCAGTAAAGGTTTTGAACAACAACATAAAGCCCTCATGGAAGCCATTAAAAAGTGACCAATTTAGTCATTTGGTTTGATGATACCTTATGTGTTTCCCTCCTCTATTCTTCTCTTCTGACAAGCTGTCAGCTGTGTTTACCTTCTCTACTTTGATAATTATTTTAGCTTCGAGCTTGTTTCCTGTTTTACGCCAGCAACCTGACTTCAAGTTGAAGGATATCAAGATTCACTACAATACAAGCTCGCAGCTTGTATTACCTTTGTTGAAGAGACATGAAAAGTGAGCAAATGTTGATATAAAAGGGAGAGACTGTGCTATTTTGCACATCTTATGCAGTAAAATTTCATGGCATTGATATGGTATAAATTTGTAAGGACTGGTTAGATTCCACTCACTCTGGTGTAAAACATGTGTGGAGGATATAGATATTGAATATTTCAATACATTTTGGATCTTATGGCTCCCAGAGAGAGTATAGAGGCATTTTATGTCCTGTTTTTTTTAAGTTGTTGTTGCTTTTTTTATTCTTTTAAGAGAAGTCGTTGCAACGCTGTTTTGCTGTGAAGATCCAGGCATGTTTTGTGGACTATGAAACTTGACCTGACTTTCCATCACAATAGGAGTGAGTAATGACTGAATGTTCATTTTTAGCTAAGTTGTTCCTTTAAGGAGAATGGCAACTAAGTGCAGTTTCAACCATCTGTCATTATCATATATAACTTTAAGGTTTTTATTTCTTCACTCAACATTGTTCTGTCAGCACAGTTTCTTCTCCTCTACTTGGCAGAGCAGTACAGTAACATGCCAGTAATGCGCTTACTCAAAGATTCAATTTTGACTTGTCAATGTGAGCAGAATAATTCTCAGTGGTACAGAATTGCTAATATTACAAAACTATATAGCTTGATGTGTTACTTGATGTGTATATTATCGTTGTAATGATTACAACATTCAAAAAAGGGACAAACTAATGAAAATTGCTGAAATCAAGAATTAGTCATATGTCTTTAATAAAGATCAATGGGTGGTGATTAAATGACAGTAATTTCTCTATTAGAAGCTCTACACTGCAAAATAGACACTATTGCTTTACTGTTGTAATTATTAATTAGTACTGACCTGTCAAGCCCCACCAGTGCATGTATATCTCCTGTAATTTGATCAATGGTGAAGATGGACCCAGCTCCTTCTCCTGACAGGGTGTACTTGACCGCATTGTCTCCATGGTCCATGTCTGTGTGGAGCTGACAGAAGCAAATATACACAAGACATTCAATCATAAAGCTCCTGGATGTGCTGCAGCAGCAATCAGTCACAATAATGAGCAAAACAGAAACAGATGTGTTGTTTACTAAACACTTGTATCACCTGAAAATAGATTAAATATTCACATATAAAATATTCAAACACTGTATAGAGAACTAAAATTCAGCACTTAATAAAAAAAAAATCTGAAGGTCATAAACACTGACATATAAGCAGTCATGCAATATTTATAGAATTAAAACAATTAGTGGGTTCAATAAGTGTCATTTATCATGGGATAAATATGTTCTTCATAAAACATGGAAGAAGAATTGATAGGCACATAATGGAAACAGTGTGTTTTTTATTTGGAGGTATGTATCACATACTAGAAATGGTAATTAGTCAACATGCTCTTCTCCACCATGTATAACAGACTGCTGAGTTCTCAAAAACTGTGTCAATCATCTGCAGGACAGCACTCAAATTCAATGATTTATTAATGAAACCCTTCAGGCAGACACCTATCCTCAGCTTACTTATAAGTTTTGATTACAGCAAGCATACAAGTTTCCTTAAATGAGTTATTTTTTTCCTGCTATCCTACAAACAACAAAGTTTACTATATCTTATGTCTGCTGAATTACAACAACACCTAATTGCATGCAATTACATTGCTTTTGTATAAAGCAACTGAAAGTAAGTGTATGAGCTTTGCATCCTTTCAACACCTGACTCCATGGACTGCTTCTAAAACCGTGACTGGAGAGGTGGTGGGTTTCAGAATTTGTTGAAAACCAAAACTTCAGAACTTTGTAAGTAAGACTTTGGGAAGTTGGGAAGATTTGGTGAGATTTCAACTTAAACTCACTGAAAGATAAAAGATGTCAGCAGCTATATATATATATATATATATATATATATATATATATATATATATATATATATATATATATATACATATTTCAAAAGAGAAAGCATATGACTGATTCATGTAGCATTTGGGTTTAAGGACGCTGAATAGGTGATATGAAATGTACACTTGTACGCTTCACTATCAAAATTACAGGTTAAAGATAATTACATATATATTTAGATGTATATATACACCGATCAGGCATGAAATTTTGACCACCTGCCTAATATTGTGTTGCTCCCCCTCTTCCTGCCAAAACAGCACTGACCTGTCAAGGCATGGACTCCACTAGAGCCCTAAAGGTGCACTGTGGTATCTGGCACCAAGATGTTAACAGCAGGTCCTGTAAGTTGTGAGGCAGGGCCTCCATGGTTCAGACTTGTTTGTCCAGCACATCCCACAGATGCTTGATTGGATAAAGATCTGGGGAATTTGGAGGCCAAGTCAACACGATTAACTTTGCTCCTCAAACCATTCCTGAACCATTTTGGCTATGTGGCATGGCTCACTATACCGCTGAAAGAGGCCGCAGCCATCAGGGAATACAGTTTCCATTAGGGTGTACATGGTCTGCAACAATGCTTAGGTAGGTCAGTGTCAAAGTAACATCCACATGGATGGCAGGACCCAAGGTTTCCCAGCAGAACGTTGCCCAAAGCATCACACTGCCTCTACCAGCTTGCCTTCTTCCCATAGTGCATCTGGGTGCCATGTGTTCCCCGAGTAAGCAACACACACACACCCAGCCATCCATGTGATGTAAAAGAAAACTTGATTCATCAGACCAGGCCACCTTCTTCCATTGGCCTGTGGTTCAGTTCTGATGCTCACATGTCCATTTTTACCGCTTTCGGCAGTTGACAGGGGTCAATATGGGCACCCTGACTGGTTTGCTGCTATGCAGTCCCATACGCAACAAATTGTGATGCACTGTGTATTCTGACACTTTTCTATCAGAACCAGCATTAACTTCTTCAGCAATTTGAGCAACAGTAGCTCGTCTGTTGGATCGGACCACTCGGGCCAGCCTTCGCTTCCCACGTGCATCAATGAGCCTTGGCCATGAACCTGTCGCCAGCTCACCACTGTTTCTTCTTTGGACGACTTTTGATAGATACTGACCACTGCAGACCAGGAACACCCCACTAGAGCTGCAGTTCTGAAGATGCTCTGACCCGGTCGTCTAGTCATCACAAACTCGCTCCAATCCGTATGCTTGCCTATTTTTCCTGCTTCTAACACATTAACTTCGAGATCAACATGTTCACTTACTGCCCAATATATCCCACTCACTAACAGGTGCCATGATGAAGAGATAATCAGTGTTATTCACTTCACCTGTCACTGATCATAATGTTATGCCTGATCGGTGTAAACTGTATACTATGGGTGGACTGATTACCCACCGTGCTGATTATCATATCTGATATCATTTTTATAATGATCAGAATCAGTGGGCTCACTGATAAAATACATTAAATGTAATTTGTATGTATTCAAACTGTAGTGGGGTGAAAGAGTGAGCATAAAGCATAGAGTAACATAAAACAGAAATACCCAAGTAAAGTATAAGTACCTCAAAATTGTACCTCATTCTTAACTAAATGCAATCCTTGAATCCTTGCTCTACCCCAGTGTTCATGTTACAAGGTAATAAACCAAGAATGTGTGCTTGCGTGTATTTGATTGATCAACCCAGCACCTTGTCAAATGACTTTGTGGTGCTTTGTGGGGATAGTTGATTCAGTTAGACTTCATGTTGCAGCCCTCTTCTTTGGTACATTTGTTGCATCAGACTGGCCTCATTCAAAAGAATGAAATCAGTCTGAATTTCAGTCCACCATTCCAGTATACTAGAAGTCACACCCATCATTACTGGAAGTAATGTGCAGACTTAACAGTATTTGACCTGG
This sequence comes from Acanthopagrus latus, assembly GCF_904848185.1. Taxonomy (NCBI): domain Eukaryota; kingdom Metazoa; phylum Chordata; class Actinopteri; order Spariformes; family Sparidae; genus Acanthopagrus; species Acanthopagrus latus. The sequence continues at coordinate 2,753,081 of NC_051059.1, forward strand.
AATGTAATGCATTGTTGCATCAGTAAATCATAACATTATCTTTGCATATTAGCTCAGAGAGAGGCCCTGAAACTCATCTAATTAGAAACATCCTTACATCTACTTACATCACTTCATCTTGTTATTGAATCACTCTGATATATTTGTCCATAATTCACAACAGTCAGTCATGATCGTTGGTGACACCGCTGATTTAGAGGCTTGTATGAAATTATTCCAGAAATTAGGTTTGATATTTGGAGCAGTGTTGGAATATTTAAAATGGAAATCACATGCATTGGGTTTGTATTGTATTTCTACTGAAAGACACTGCTGTTGAAATAGAGTTAGAGTCTTGCTTGTTTGTGTTGAATACTGATGTCCTCACAATATGTTCTAGATCAGGCATTTTGTTTTGCCATCATACCCTACAGTGACAGATGGAAGTGCCACAGCAAAGGTCAGACAGACATATGGGCAGTGAGGTGATATGTCTTTATACCCAAAAGACCCCAAGAGCTGCACAAGAATTCAGCTGGGAGACAAATAAACATGAAAGTATATAATTCCTGCAGCAACACAATACACTCTAGTGTTGCAGTTAGTTTGACAGGAATATTTTCAGAAGATAGGAGTATTTTACAATCACAGCTTGACTTCATCCTGGTAGATTTGCAGGATAGGGTTAGGCAACTTCAAGCGACATTTGCCAAAATCGTTAAACAAAAAAAAGCCACCCTACAAGGCTCAAATGTACTGAAAGCAATAATTGATATGCCTCATTTGATGCATGTCATGTAATGCCCTTAAGGCACATTGCAGGCATGAGATTTGAAATAATAACATCACAGAACCAGCAGGACAGTATACTTTGTGTGCCAAAGAGATCTCAATAGAAGCACATACAATGACTTCAACACAAGCACAATATATGAACACATACAGCCCCTGTGTCTACCCCAACAACAACAACTCTGTCTCTGACTTGATGTCACTTTGACAGTCTCCTCTTCACCTTGCAGTTCAGAGAGAACACTTCAGTTACCTCTGCATTGCAGAACTTTGATAAGTACTTTGAACTTTGATTATTTCCTGGCACTGTGTACTAACATGGAGCTTTAATCAGCTGTGTTCTCAAAATCGTAAAGGTGGAGTAGGAATGTCAAGACAGTTTGACTTGCCTGAAAACACTTTCAGTGTACCTTTATCCATTTTAGACGTACATTTTACAAAACTCATGCCTCAGCAACATTAAATGTGTTTGGGCTGTCAGTGATTCAACAATAAAGAACAAAATATAGAAACTCAGTTTGTTACAAGTTTGGTCCCTCAAATATGTACCTATCTTTCAAAGTAACTAAATAAATGATCTCTGAAGGAAAACAAGAAACAAAAAACAAGAAAAAAAAGCCAACAAAAATAATATCTTTGGCACTGTTGTAGTTACATCAAGTGCCAGTCATTTGATTGTCTTCATGCAGACAGGATAGGTGTCTGGAAGTGCAGGGGCAGGGTAACAGTAGGCTAGAGGTGCTGTCATTGAATCCACGATGCCTACATTTGAGCATCTGACCCAGAAAAAGAATGGCCAATCCTGCTTTTGACAATGATGGTCAAAACTTTATGCTCACACTGTACAGCCCAGTAGAGCGTCTTAGTGTTTTAAACATAGCAATTTTAATGCTATTGCTAAAGTGCCCATAGCACTGAAAATGATTTTGACCCGAAAACTAAATATGGTAAATCTTAAAAGTGCCTCTTTCATCGTAATTATGGTTTTACACGAAGGTTTGACTCATATACATTCACAAAAAAAGCCTCTGTTGTATTTTGGCAAGAGTTTCACTTTAAGAGAGAAGATGTGCATATTTACGCACAAGACAGAGTAGAGTTTCATTGAACTGACAATTGAAATCTCGCAACAGGACTGGTCGGTGTTTATTAGTGCTCTGGGTTCTTCCTCACAGCCCAGAATCATATAGTGAAATGTTTGCTGTCTCCTCTGGAGAGTATCCTCTGTCATTATATACAGATTACAGTTTGCTTAAATGAGCCATAATGTTTGCCAACATGACATTACTATATGTATGGAAAGGAAACCTTGACTGAAAGCAGGCTCTCTAATCATTAAAGCACAGTGTACATGTGTGTAAACCCGCCTATGTAGGCCCATCTTACTATATGAACACTGACCCTTCTATAGAGGAGGTAAAACACAGCAATGCTGACTTTAGATTAGGGGCCCTTTTTATTAATGCAAACGCTTTCTGCTGCCTTGAGATGCAAACTGCCTGATCACATCTCATTTTAAGACCCTTCATCTAAAACTAGCGATGACACTTCAGTAGGGAATAAATGGGCCCTGATGCTGGAAGATCGCTGCAGGTTACATAATTAATACTGTATGTTCCTCATTAAAAATGAATTGTTTCACCCACCGACACCGCACCCCCTATTAATCTGAATGCTGGTCCTTATGACCTGGCCTACCCGATCAGTGCACTGAGATCTGTGCATCACATTACGCATGGAGACGCATCACAACGCTTCTCCTTCTCAAGTAAAATAGGTCTTTGAGGTCTTTGTGCCCTTACTTCAGATTGATAGAATAAACACAGATGTAGAGTGTGTGTTACTCCAATTTCAGAGTATTTTCCCCTACAGACTGTACTCAGCTAAAGTACTTTGGTAAATTAATTTAGGGTAAACTGCTTGTTGTTGTCACATTTGACTGCAGTTTACAGTTTTTCACTTCATGTTCCTCTGAAAAGTTCACAGAACTGTCATGCAACAGACAATCCCAAACACATTTTCTTTCCTCTATATACAGCCTTATGCATTTTGAAGCCTCCATTGTGCTCAATTACAGCGAACTCTTGCCAGGTCTCAACCCAAAAATTAAGAATAACTTTATTAAATTGTGTAAATGAGACATTATAACACTATCACAAATTCTGAAAATACATTTTAACATGCCTTAACTTGTCAACAACATTGACTGACGAGGTGAAGAATCTGCTCCCGGCCAAAAGAACACAGATTCCCACAAATGCCAAGAGTACAGAGACCCTTTGTGCAGAGTGTTCATACAATGGAAGAACAGTTCTGTGAGTTTTATTCTTCGAAGCTCCTGAAGTGCCCACTCCTTCAACACTAGACCCATTTACACTGCCGTTTGGATGTGGGGATCCTGCACCAGTTCTCCGCCACCTCCTCTGTGTGAAAGTCTCAGAGGTAGTGAGGGGTGAAATTTTGCTCTGGCTCTGATCTCTGGAGGTAATATCAGAGGCGCATTATTGGCAAACCTAACCAGCCTGAATGGATAAGCCGGCGGCGTGGAGCGGGGGCATGTTGGCCTGACAGTCTGATAACTAAACAGGTCCTTCACTCAACTAGATGAAGAGAAACGTCACACAAAGCAACATTACAGGACCCAACTAAAGTAACTCAGTAACATAGGACTAAAAAGGACACTTACGCCAAAATGATGTTCATAGACTTCAGTTCACCATTCAACACAATCATCCCCCAGTATCTGACAAGGCAGCTGAACTTGCTGGGCCTGAACACATCCAGTCCAGACCTCAGACAGTCCAGATCAGGAATAACACCTCTAGCACCACGACATTGAGCACAGGGGCACCTCAAGGCTGTGTGCTCAGTCCACTGCTGTTCACACTCCTGACCCACGACTGCACAGCACTACACAACTCGAGCCACATCATCAAGTTTGCAGACGATATGTCCATTGTGGGTCTCATGAACAAGAACGAAAAGAAGTCATCATACAGAGAGGAGACGGAACAACTGATAACCTGGTGCAAAGTCAGCAACCTGTCCCTGAATATAGATAAAACCAAAGAGATGGTTGTTGACTTCCGGAGAGCACGTAGGGACTACTAGCCACTGAACATCCACGGCTCACCGGTGGAGATCGTGAAGAACACCAAATTCCCCTGTGTCCACCTGGCGTAGAACTTAACCTGGTCCCTAAAGCCCAGACGCATCTCCACTTCCTGAGAAGGCTGAGGAAAGCCATCCCACCTGACATTCTGACCACTTTCTACAGAGGGACTATAGAGAGCTCCCTGGGTAGCTGCATCACTGCCTGGTTCGGAAACTGCAGTGGACCACAAGAAGTGAGTGGTGAGGACGGCTTCAAAGGTCTCTTCCCTCCCCACTCTCCCTTCCATCTCAGACATTTACAACACACGCTGTATCTGTAAGGCAACCAGCATTGTGGAAGACCCCACCCAGCCTTCACATAGACTTTTCTCCCCGCTTCCTTCTGGCAGAACGTACCATAGCATACGGTCTGTCACTACCAGACTACAGAACAGCCTCTTCCTCCAGGCCCTACGACTCCTCAACGCCCAGGGACTGATCCAGTCACCACTGTTGGCCTGTTGTATGCTGTCCTGCGTCACGGTTTTGTATATGTCTGATGCTCTAGCTTACATTATTTAATAATAATAATAATAATAATAATAATAATAATCATACAGTCGCTTTATAAATTATTTTTGCACTACACTAGCAGTTAAATGTAGCATTTGGTATCGTTGTTGTTGTTCCATGTTGTTGTTTGTTTGCACTGTTTGTTTCTTGGGAAACAATATTTCGTTGCATTGTGCACTGGGTATATGGCTGGAATGACAATAAACCCTCTTGAATCTTAAACTGTAACTGTCTTTCGCAACTCATATAAGGAAAAGAATACCACAGATATATGTGGAGAAGTGTCTGTCCTCCCACCTATCCTATGACTCTGCTTCACATTTATGCCCAAAAAACAAGGGGAAACACCTTGAATACACACAGACATCATCATCATGAGGTGTACCATCACGCCTCTTTAGGCTCCGTGGCGCCAGCTTTCTGTGTGAATTACACAGCAGTTTGTCTTTACGCCACAGTTGCAAACAGACAACAGCGGAGAATTGGCTAACCGCCGCCGCCGCGGTGATGATGCTGCATCTCTGTGTAAAACGGGCTGCTGTTTCTTCTTTCTTGCTAGGTTTCACCTGCCTGCCTTCAGTAACAAAAGAAAAAGAAATGTGTCCTTATTATTTTGATACATTATGATATTAAAAAAATAATAATATTAGTGTTACAGTCCCATTATAAAAAGACCTCCAGATTAAACTCCATATCAGCAGAATGACATCAGTTGCCTATGCCAGCTACACCAGTGCTATAGTGTGCTATAGCCACATCACAAATCTATATAGCCCCAGTTAAGCCCTCTCAAGCGTATTAGTATTTTCTTTTACCATTAAATAAAAAACAGTTTTTCTGTCCCCAATTTGTTCCCTGACAGCACATATGCGCAGCTAATAGGCATAGGATCACAGGTGACAGGTGAGGCTTGTAACAGCTGCAGATGTAATAATGCCTGCAAACGTAATAAAACTACAGACTTAATAAAAGTCTGCAGCGTTTAATGTAATAAATCCACAAATGTAATTAATTTTCGACAAACATAATAGCTGCTGCCTACTACAAACGTAACACGCAATTTCCCACAAATGTAATAACTTTTACGTTTGCAGGGATTTATCACGTTGTATTGTAATAACTGCCCACACATGTCATAATACAATGAATAATGGTCATTGTGGTGGTTTTGTGGCATATAAATGTATAGTTTAAATAGATTTATTTCTTTGCATAAGCAAAATGCTTCTTGTTAATGAGGATCATCTTTCTCTGTCACAGCTGTCCGCAGTGCTGCGCACCACTACCTGCGTCAATATGTTCTCATCAAAATGAGTCGGAAGCAGCAGCAGCCGCTTCCTAGACGTGGTCTTACATGAAGAACATTAATTTTGGCCTGTTATGGGTTTTTATGTGTTTCAGAATTAATACAATCTCAGCTTTGATATATAGGCCCTATAGTCAACATTCAAATGATGAGCTGTAGTTTAGAAATTAGTTTAGTAACATTAGGTTAGGAGGGTTTTTCGCCAAACACGTTAATAGACAGCACTGAGTAGAGTTTATCAACTGACGAGACAGATTGTGGTTGACAGAGGGAGACAGCTAGCTTGGAAAAAAATAATTTCAGTGAGGAAAACATCGCTGAACATTTAGATTTAAATTCCCAATGGCAATAAAAATCTGAAGAAATCTGGATGTATTGCTCATTTGTAAACACAACACTTATCAGTCAATAGGCAAGAATCGAAAGGTTTATTAAATTCATTTCAAATTCCCTTTATTGGCATGAATGCCACAACAACAATATTTCTAAAGCACTAAGAACCACGAAAAGAGAACCCAGCACAGCACCGCTACTAGTGTGCTGTGTGAGGGATGGAAATTAGCACCCGCCACCCGCCAAATGAATGAGGGTGAATTTGTGTGCTGGCGGGTGAACTGAATCAGTTTACCAGCCACTGTGGCGGGCTCGTTCCAGTCAGATCTGAGCCAATTAATCTTAATGATCTATAGTTAAGGCTTAACAGTGCGCTTTCGACAACCCTAGAGTTGGATCCGGTCAAATTATATGTTTCTAATTGGACCAAAGTGTCAGTTGGACTTCAGAGCGGTTGGAAACTCAAACACTAGAATGGCCGTAAGTGGTCGTTTGGAATATACTCTCATGTAAAATTGAGTTATGAATGCATTCATTGTGTCATGATATTTAAAAAAATAAATAAATGAAATTACCCCAAAATGTACATTTTCACAAAATTAATTATACATTTATCAATATTCATATCATCGATCATAGTAAAATGTAATTATTGCATATATTTACACAAGAATTTAATAGAGAAAAAAAGAACATGAAAATTAACAAAAGTAACTTGTTTGATTATGAAACATTTTATTTGAACTCTTAATAATATATATTTAAAAAATAATAATAATCAAAAAAGCTGGAAATGAGCTGATCTAACAAACAAAGAGCCGTTGTGATCACTGGTCACAGTCTACAGATTACCTCCGCTCTCCTCCCACAGTTACCACACACAGGCTTGTGGCATTTCAAGAGTCCGACGTTTGGTTCTGTTTGCAGCTCTTTCGGACCGGCACTGCCTCCGTGTCTGCTGCTGCTGCAGCGGTGGTTGCTTCTGTTGCTGCCCACCTTGTGCCGACTGCCGCGGCTCCTTTCCCCTCCATGTATTCTTCCCTCAGCTCCTCCGCCAGCTGCTGCAGGACTTTCCTCCGGGCTCTCCTGCTGCTGCTGCTCCTTGAAAAAGATGTGGACATTGATCCCACCCAGGTCGAGGATGTTATAGAAGACCACCACTGGACATCTTCCGTACCACCTTTGACGGAGTACGCCCTCTCCATCTGGTCCTGGACGTCCTCGCCGTACTTTGTGTTGTTGTAGTAAATCACAGACTCTGGTTTTGCCTCCGCCCCACTAAAAGTGCCCACACTTGTGTGCAGGTGCTCAGGATGCAGACCAGTGGCATGTGCAGACTTTTTGAAGGGCAGGGGCGAAAAGAAGAGCACTTTAGTGCGTGTTTTGGCTCCTATGATGGCAGTTTAGTGCATGTTTTGGCTCCCAAGAGGGCAGTTTATCATGTTTTAACCAGCCAAGGGTGCAGTTTAGTGTGTTTTGCCAACAAAGAGGGCACTTTGGCATGCTTTTTTGGCTCCCAAGAGGGCACTTTAGCACATGATTTGGCTCCCAGGAGGGCACTTTAGCGCATGTTTTTCAACAACTGGGCCCCGATTGTGCAAATCACTGATGCAGACATTCTTCCTCGGCTTTCCCTGGTACAGTCAGAGTCGCATCACTTCAGCACCTTCCTGTTGAATAGCTCCGCTATTGTATGGAGGGGCAACTCCCGTTTTTTTTTGCCCATGGTGCCAACCAGGCAATATAATACAATTATATAATAATTCACTTACAAGTAAATTTGCGGGGAAGCACAAAAAATGAAAAGTATGAAGCCCTGCGAAAATGATGTGTGGTCAATATGACCGCTTATGGCCGAAACAGGTGAAGCAGAATCCTTGTGACAGTGGAGCAAAAGTCAACGGCTGGATTTTGCACCCACGGTCAGTAGTATTAGTAGGTGTTTAGGCAAACACACAAACAACAACCACTACGACCATTATTCATTGTATTATTACATCTGTGGAAAGTTATTACAATAAAGATTTTCACTTACTCACAAACATAATAAATCCCTGCAAACATAATACTTATTACATTTGTGGGAAATTGCTTGATACGTTTGTAGTAGGCAACGGCTATTACGTTTGTGGAAAATTAATTACATTTGTGGGATTATTACATTAAATGCCACATTCTTATTACGTTTTTTTGTGAGCATTATTACATTGGCGAGCGTTACAAGGCTGATATAGGCAAACTCATATTTGAACAATTATTATACTTGTTTTAACGACCCCAGAGGACAACATCATTATGTTCATCACTAAACCATCATCAGACACCGTTTAGCAACATGACAGCATTGCTCATATGTACAAAACTCACTTGCTTCAGGTGTCACTGAGTAAGCTCAAAGTGTTCTCTATTGTTCCTCTCTCATTAATGAAATCATTTTTTAAAATGCATCCAAAATGCTAAAAGTGTGCATTAATGCACACAGGCATCATACTTACAGTTTCTGCATGATATACATGTTGCACCCACTATGTGGCTCTAATGTGGGGTATTACTAATTTTGCTTCTTGCATTCTGATATTCATCATCCAGAACATTATTATAAATGTACAATGACAATAACTGTAACAAATCTGAATGCCAGCCTGTTCTCACTAGAAAAACAACTGGCAACCAGAAGTTGGGTGATGTGGTATAAAGAGCCACACAGTCTGCATGGGGAGGAGACTGCTGACCACTCAGACAGCTGTTCATGTCCAGAGTCAAACATGAAGTTGACAGTGAAGTATTTTAAATCACTAATGCAGTTATGCACAGAATGTATCTGTAGATGTGTATGTAATATGCATACTTACGCTCCTTAACTTTGCAAGCCTTTATACAACTTCATTATCCACTGTCCAAGCCAGATATATTGTCTGTAGACAGTCTGTGCTGGTTGCAGTTTAGTGTGAGGGGAATTATTATTTTTTTAGGGGAGGCAGTGCAGCAAATGTAAAAAGAAAACCTGTTCCTTTATCTTGTTTGGCATGTTTGCCTGTTAGAGGTAATTAGTGACTGATGAGGTGTGTATGTATTTAGTTGTAACTTCCTTTAGTCTAAGCAGGACTGCAGCTCTAACATAATCTTCTAAACCTGCCCGCCTGCCACAGATTCAACCAAAGGTTTTAGCACTTAAAGCTCTCACTCAAACTCCAAGTGGCATAAGGTCATGTGATTCCCTCCTCCTCCCTCCTTCCAGGCGGCCAGCACCCTCCAGTGATAATCAAGCTGTGACCCTGCCATTAGCACCAACAGCAGATTAATCCGAAGCCCCTGGGCACAAGTCGTCTCTTGCTGGGCACGAATGTAGCCAAGCTTAATCAGCCTGACTGTCCTGCACGTGTTCTCCCTCGGTGTAGTAGGGCCAACAGAGAACTATAGAGCTTGGAGAAGTTGGTTGCACAAGTACTCTCTCCCCTCTGGTGTGTGATGTCAAGTATGGTGATCCAGGCTGATAGTGCTAGCTCTCTTGATGAAAGTTGGTCTTAGACCGTATAAAGTGGGGCTTCTTAAAACATAAACCATGTGCCAGATCCAGACTGTATGTCGCTAACTTGAGTACATAAAGACATACTCTCGTGAAGATATTAGCTACACAGAATTACCTTGGCTTGAATGAATTTATCTGCATTTATTCTGGTTCAGACAAAAAAAAAGGCTGTCATATCATAACTATTAAGATGTCTGTCTTAGTCAGTGACATAATCCCAGTACACACCTTGCCCCTATCACTTAGCCCTACCCCTCCATTTTGGGGCGGGATGGGTACCCTGATAGAGTGAAGTGTGAAGTGTTAGAGCTGCATGGCCCTCCGAACAGAGGTTTATTTAAAGGAAGACATCAAACCAAGGGTTATGAGAACTCTCTCAGTTCAGCGTATTATGGTCATTTTCTTTATAATGAGCATTAAAGAATCACTGCTAGATTGCTGATGCCTCTGTTGCTAACTAGCTAACTTCAGTAGCTTCAGAGGAGTCAGGTTTTATGTGTTACATCATTTGTCATTTTTTATTTAACCCTAAATGTAGTTCCCAGAGTTCAAAAGACACCATAAGCACATTCTGGGTTCTTAAATGCTGATTTCACAATCAGAATGAATACAGAGGAGGGGCCGCTAGCGAGCCGCAATGGAGTAAGTCGCGCTTTTGTGGGCTCCCACGGAATCTCAACTACAAACATATATTACTTGACATCTACGCTCGAAAATTCAAATTAAACGTGGTAACTGTATAATCAACACTACCCGGCAAAGTCAATGAAAAAGAACCGACGCTAATGGCAGCAAATCTCCGAAAATACAACTGCGAAGCTCGGCCCAACACAAGGCCCCAAACCTCCTCGGCTAAAAGTCCAGATAAATCCGACCTGACCCCACCTGTACCTGGAATAAGTACAAGCATGATCGTCTCCTCATTGAGAAAAGAAATATCGTCAGTTATCAGAGAAGAGTTGAAGAGCGCGCTGGCGAAGGATTTTGAATCGCTGAAGAAAGAAATGATTGAGGTGAAAACTGAAATAGCTAACAACACAGCAGCTATCCGTACAGAGGTTGAGCAGACGCAAGCTAATGTGAAGGCTGTTGAGGACGGATTGTCAGCTCGGTCAGATGAAGTCGTATCGGTGCAAACTACAGTAGCAGACCTCAAGAAGCAAGTTGAAGATTTAAAAGAAAAACGTGAGGACATGGAGGGCAGGATGAGGAGGGGAAACATTCGGATCACGGGAGTGACTGAGGAGCCCGGGTCAAGCTCTCCCACCGCGGTCTCCAAACTCCTCAAAGATGTGCTGCACCTCGCTATATTCCCGGACTACACCGCCAATGTTGCCAGAGCCCGAGCAGCGTTTACACCCGCCAGAAAGATGCTTCAGGGGACACCTGGGGTCCGCTATGGTCTGCTGTATCCGGCCAGGCTCTGCATCTCCAACAACAACGATGAGCGGGAGTTTGTGGATGCTACTAAGGCAATGGACTATATAAAGAAACACATCCTTCCAGCTGATGGACCGGAGCATTAAACAACAGTATCCCCTTACTGTCATCAGGTTTGAAAATGGGAAAAAAAAAAAGAGCTTGGTATGCTAAATCAGTGACCCTTATGGCAATATGATTAGGAATATGCAATCTATTATGCCAGCTGGTTGAATTGAGGGATGAGTCGCCTGCACATTGTGTAAGTGAGAGATTATCAACAGCATAGCTTACTCAAAAGTAAGTAATGATTGCCTGCCGTTTTGGCTAAAGTAATTTACTACAACATACAGTTACATTTGAAACTTAAGCTATTGAGTTTAAGGTGTCTTCATTTTATATGAGGGTCTGGGGTAGCCCGAAGTGAACATCTACTGATTGAATATAGTTTGGCTTCTGCCCAAACCAAAGCGAACTCTGACTGTTCGCACAGCTGCAAGTTCGAGATGCAGCCTAAAACTGTGCCCCACAGGACCAACCGGACATTTATGTTAGCCGTGTTCTTGGCTACTGTAGTTCTATGTTCAGCTCTGTTCGTGTCGATTCCAATGTTCCCCATGGATCTAAGAAGAGCGACAGTGAACTTTCCCATCCACATACTCTTTCAGGATAAGAATCATTTGTTTAAGCTGAAATGTTACAAGACATATGCTGCTGTTATCTTTGTAATTCTCAGGTATTTTTCATGTAGCCTCCGGTCTCTACTTGTACACCCACTTTATCACTTGCTTGATTTTATTTCCCACAACCTTTTATTAGCTTATTCTATATTATTTTACTCTTTCTTTTCTTTCCATTACATGTGACTCTGCCTCTGAGTTATGGGATCTCTTAAGGTAATAAGTTACAATGTCAAAGGTCTTCACAGCCCAATCAAGAGAAAGAAGATTATTAATCAGTTAAAGAGAAATAGCTCCCAGATTGCATTCCTGCAAGAAACTCACCTTTCAGACAAAGAACACGAGAAATTAAAGAAATCCTGGGCAGATAAGGTATTTTATTCATCACACTCATCTGGCCGGATAAGAGGTGTAGCTATTTTGATACACAGACAGGTCAATTTCACATCAACCAAAATTCATAAAGACTCGACAGGGAGATTTATAATGGTGAATGGGTTGATAGACGGGGTGGAAGTTTGTCTTATGAATATCTATGCTCCAAACGAGGATGAGCCCAGCTTTATACATACAATCTTCTCCATAATATTACAGCATAGCTCAGGTATCTTACTGTTAGGAGGAGACTTTAATTGCATCATGTCTCAACATTTAGATAGACAGCCTGTGTCTAGCACTTCTACCTCTAGGATGAGCAATATGCTTAGGCATTTATCAACAGAATCTGGTCTGGTGGACATTTGGAGAAACAAACACCCTAAAGGCAAAGATTTTACCCTTTTTTTCGCATAGGTATTCCTCATACTCCAGAATAGACCTCTTTTTTACCCCCAAGGTAGAATGTTTTAGAGTAGACGACATAAAGATCCCCCCAATTACATTATCAGATCACGCTCCTCTCGCGTTGTCGTGGACCATTGGCAACAGACCAGCAACTAAACAATGGCGATTAAATACGTCGCTTCTCAATGATAGAGAATTCATTGCATTTATAAAAACTGAACTAAAAAATTACCTTGACACTAATACTTCACCTGAAATATCACCCCTTACTCTATGGGACTGTGCGAAGGCATATATCAGAGGCCGAATCATTTCCTTTACAAGTGCCAGAAAAAGAAAAAGGGAAGAAAAACAGCGAGAGCTTGAAGACAAAATAAGGCACCTTGAACAGCAACATAAAAGAAACCCAACCTCAAACTTACTGAATAATCTAAAAGAGGCACGCAGAGACCTAAACAGCTTAATTAATGAAAAAATAGAGGGCAATTTAAGGTTCACTAACCAAAAATATTACGAAAATAGTAATAGGGTGAGCAGATTACTAGCACTAAGACTTAAAAAACAACAATCATCAAACATAGTACAGAAATTAAAGGAGAATAATTCAATTCTAACAAAGCCGGATGAAATATCACAGTCCTTCACAGAATTTTATAAGACCCTGTACAAAAATACAGACACCTGCACAAATGATGAGGAATTGGCACAATTTTTAAAATTGTGCCAATTCAAATTAATTGGCACAAATTAAAAGAGTTACCTGAATCCATGGCAAGAGAACTGGATGAGCCAATTAAGGACCTGGAAATACGTCAGGTAATCTCTACACTGAAAACTAATAAGAGCCCTGGCCCAGACGGGTATACTAACGAATTTTATAAAGCCTTCGTAGAGGTTGTATCACCTTTATTACTACACGCTTACCATCATGCATTAAAATCTGGAACCATGGCCCCCTCTTGGAGAGAGGCTACTATAGTAGTGATACATAAAGATGGCAAAGATCCCACCAAATGCCAGTCATACAGAACGATCTCATTATTGAATACAGATCTACGAATCCTAACAGCTATTCTGGCAAGACGTGTCAACAAAATTATTACAGAAATTATCCATCCCGATCAGACAGGGTTTATAAAGGGAAGATACTATGGAGACAACATTAGAAGGTTGTTAAATTTAATGACACACCCAAGAATTAAAGAAGAGGAGTCAATGATATTATCCCTAGATGCCATGAAAGCATTCGACCGAGTATCCTTGCAATACCTCATCCAAACTCTGAAACGATTCCAATTTGGTCCGAACTTCATCAAATGGATACAAACCTTGTATTCAGATCCACAATCCGCAGTTAAGGTGAACGGATTTCTCTCAGATCGTTTCACTCTAGAACGTGGGTGTAGACAAGGTTGTTCACTATCTCCTTTGTTATTTGATATCAGTATTGAACCATTAGCATAGCTGATTAGGGATTGTGATAATATAAGGGGAATGGCGATAAACCGAGAACAGCACAAAATATCAATGTATGCTGATGATGTTCTGCTGTATCTTACAAAACCCGCAACAACAATACCGTGTTTAAAGGACATCATTTTCACTTATGGGTACTTTTTGGGCTACAAATTAAACGTGGACAAAACAGTGGCCATGGATATAGGTGGCAACATCTCAGATACAACTAAATTGCAAAGTGGGTTTAGATGGCCAGCAGATGGCATTAAATATTTAGGCATTCATATACCACCTTCATTAGAAAAACTGTACGATTTTAATTACAAAAGTCTAATTCATAATATAAGTAAGGACTTAGACAGATGGTCAGTATTGACTCTATCTCTGCTGGGTCGCATTGAGAGTGTCCGTATGAATGTGCTGCCTAAATTACTATATTTGTTTCAAATGTTACCTATTAACATCCCCAGAACTACATTTGACAAATTGGACAAACTAATTTCAATATTCATCTGGCAGAGAAAGCGACCAAGAATCAGACTAAAAGTGTTACAGTTATCTAAAGCGAAGGGAGGGCTCAAACTACCTAATCTGAGATACTACTTTTGGGCTGCGCAATTAAAACCGCTAATAATATGGCTTCAGGACTTATCATATACATGCTGGCTCAATATTGAAAAGAGTTTATGCGAGAGACCTTTACAGGCCTTGCCTTTCCTAGATGTCCATCCAAGTAAAATAAATATGGGTAACTGGACCAAAATTACATTAAAAATATGGAAGACAATAAAATCTACATTTGGGCTGCCTAAAACAATTTCAGCACTTACAAATATTGGATATATGAATGATTTTGTGGCCTCTAAATTAGATACAGGCTTTAGGAAATGGTCTAAGTACGGACTCACCAACTTACATCAACTTCACAATGCTGGCAATTTTAAATCACTTGCACAGCTGGCGGAGGAATTTAAGATACCAAGCACAGATTTCTTCAGATACCTACAGTTAAGGGATTTCTTATTAAAACATAAAGACTGGGATAAAGTTACTAAACCAACGCAAATTGAAGAATTATTGATTAAAGTACAAACAAAAAAATTGGATAAGAAATTAATAAGTTATTGTTACCAAATATTCCTGAGCATGAATTTGAATAAGGAGAGATGAGAAATTGAAATTAATTCCAGCATATCACATGACATGTGGGAGGAAATTTGTACTGAAGTACATCTGGTAACCAATTCAAATGTATGGAGAGAATTTAAATGGAAGGTCGTCATGAGATTCTTTCGGACACCTGAAATTACAGCTAAATTTAGCACTACAAACTCAAATAAATGCTGGAGAAACTGCGGCCCACACATTGGTAATCAGATCCATATCCTCTGGCTGTGCCCAAAACTTCAAGTTTTCTGGAAGAAAGTGTTTGAAGCACTTAATAAAATATTTGGTGGAAATATTACAATGGACCCAATGGTGGCCCTACTAGGCCTGTTACCAAGAGGCGTGGAAGGTAGAGCCAAAAAATATCTGTTACAGATACTACTAGCTACAGCAATTAAATGTATTACAGTAAGGTGGTTGAAGCCTGACCCTCCAACACATAATATGTGGACTGTAAAATTAAAGGAAATATACCAAATGGAACAAATAACTTATTCCCTGAGACTCCAAAAACATATATTCACTAAAAGCTGGAGCCCTGCTATGGGTATACTGAATCTCTGTCTATTATGTTGTACCATAATTGTTATCTTGTATATGAAACAGCAGATATGATGATTATGATTCTGTACCTGATTTTGAATGAAACTTAGATAAAAATTAAGTTTGAAAAAAAAGAATGAATACAGAGGTTAACATGAATAAATACCCTGTATAAATGCATTCTGCCAGTTGAAGTAAAGGCTACCAAATGATACAGTATAAATACTGACTACAGGTTGTTCTTCATGTGCAGCTTTTTGTTAAACAGGTAACAGACGCACTTTGCACTATAAGGTTGGGAGTTCACAAAAAATTAATGAATTAATTCTACAATAGTAATACAGTGTCTGCCCTTAAATCCTACACAGCAGACCTTTAAAATTCACTTACATGTCAAGATCAGTTCACCTGCAGAGGAGCACTATTCAGCATTTAACCATTGTATGATGTCTTCTGTGGCTCTCAAGTCTGATGATGTCATAGTGATGTCATCAGTCATGTGTTACAAATCTGAGATGAACAAACTCGTGAGAACATAAAACTGAAATGATGCTGTCATGATGCAAGTGTAGCAAGTTTGTTTTAGCTTGAGCCTTTCTAGGGGAAGTCAGGATATTACAGCCTCTGCTATAGCTAGTATAACCATTTCCCATTTCTATGGCTGTTACAGTGCATTTAAATCATGCTAACATTTCATCCACTTTCCTTTTAGAAAATTAGACTTACTGACATAAACGCAATACATAATGTGATCTCAGCTGGAATATAAAGTGGATCTGTGCTGTTCAGATGACATGTCGTGGCAGCTGATTATAGCTAACTGGGCAGCTCATTCACATGTCACTGTGAATTCTAGCTCTGCCTCCCTAACACAGAAGAGGATAACTTTTGGTGAAAGCCACTTAAATGAAGTAACATGGAGCGACATGTTTGTAGCGTATAATGGATTCATAGTGATGATAAGTCATCCACCTAATGTGCTGTGACACAGAGGTTACTAGAGGTAAAAAACATTCTCAGTCGCACAGTATTGATGAATTAATCATATGATGTTGGAAACAACACTTATAAGTGTTATATAGCACCTGTATTACATCATGATTATAAAAACAGTTTTGACCGAGCAATCTGTTTGGTGAACTAGACATTTAGAGCACGCTCAAATCAGCTTGACAGCACACCAACAACAGCAACACTGTAACTTCCAGAAGTGGAACAAAAATCAGTTTATATTTTGTTATACACAACATACAGTTAGATGAAGGATCCATCCATGACATATAACTCAATGAATGTTTAAATGTCAATAAAAATGAGTCAGTAATGACTTGAAAATAATTCATGTGGCATTTACATTGTAGAACATTGATCGAGGTCATGATTCAGGTAACTGTGAATCATGTTGCAGAGAATGTTGCAGGTTTGGCAAGAAACAGCTGCTAACTTTGAAAACTGGTTTGAAAATAAGGCTATCAAATCACTGACAATCAAGTCAAGATAATTTAGTCACCCGCATACAAGAAAAGAATATAAGAAAAGAAAAGAGCCTGCATTTCTTAACGGTACTTTTTTTCTGAGTCGCATATGATATTGAAGTGTTTTGACATAAATAAGGGTTATTTGAATTACCAACAGAAATCCTGGTCTCTCTCTGCATCTGATCCTCTCTTTACCTCTTGCTCACACACACACTCTTTCTGTGTGTTTGTGTGTCTGCCAGCTGGAGGTCTGAGGTCTCCTGCAGAGAAAAAGCTGCTGCCGGTCTATGGTGTTAGGTCAGCTGGTGGAGAGCTGCTTGCCAAACTGATCACATCAGCAGCAGCACCCTGAACTCTTCGTAATACTTTCATGGATGTCATTTGAAGTTGGTGTTATGGAATGTTGTTTTTCACAACTAACTGTTGTAACGCCCGCCAATGTAATAATGTCCACAACCGTAATAAACCACAAACGTAACACATTTTCCACAAACGTAATAGCAGCTGCCTGCTACAAACTAAACACGTGATTTCCCACAAATAATAACTATTACGTTTGTGAGGATGTGAAAATCTTTATTGTCTTAAGTGTTGTTGTTGTTATTGTTATTGTTATAATGATTTGTTATCTTATCTCAGCTTATATTATTGCTATTGTATATTGTTATTGGAACAGTATCTTTGAGGGCCTCGCAAAATTAAACGTTCTGGCTTCTTGATTCTTGACAGTGTTATGTCATTCATGGTTGTTTACAGTTGTTTTCTCACTGTGATATAAATTATTATCCTATATTGTCAGTGACCTGAACAAATGCATAAAATAAGTTTGTGATCTTATTGACTGCTTATAGCTGTCTGCCTAATATTAGGCTGAAAATCACTCCTTCAGAATGAAATAATATGGATAAATCATCATTTCGTGAATCCTTAGACTCATGGCAATATTCCAGTTTTTGTGTTTTGTGTCACTGATGTTTCTTGATGCCACTGGACTAAGAGAAACATGTGATTTATGCAGAAATTGACAAAACATGAAAAGAAAATTTGAAGAGCTCCAGTGTCCACTGTACTTGTCACACATATAGACAAAAGCACTTGAATGAAAGCTCTAAGTGTCCCCTTAAAAATGGAAAATGTCCTGAATATGAGCCAATACAAAGATATGCACCAGTGTCTAAAAGGCATTTTTTCAGTGGAGGAGGATAACTTCAACAGCTGATAACACTAATTTAGCTGTGACTCAGGAAGGGTTATCATACCAAAATGATAACTACAGACATGCACTCACCCCCCTTTGTGGCCCAGTTGTTGAAAAACGCACGCTAAATTGCCCTCTTGGGAGCCAAATCGTTGGCTGGTTAAAACATGATAAACTGCTGTCTTGGGTGGCAGAAACGTGTGTTAAAGTGCCCTCTTTGAAGGCAAAACGTGCACTAAAGTGCCCTCTTCAGTGGCAAGAATGTGCTATATTTTCACCCCTGCCCTTCAAAAAGTTTGTGCACGCCACTGTGTATAAGCAAACAAACAACAACTATAACAGCCATTATTCATTTTATTATTACATTTGTGGGAAGTTATGACAATAAAGATTTTGACATCCCCACAAACATAATAAATCCCTGCAAACATAATAGTTATTGCATTTGTGGGAAATCACGCGTTATGTTTGTAGCAGGCAGCGGCTATTACGTGTGTGGAGAGTGTATTAAATTTGTGGTTTTCTTACATTAAATGCTGTTGATTTTTATTACGTTTGTGGTTTATTATGTTCGTGGACATTATTACATTGGCGGGCATTACAACTGTCTTTGGTTAAATTATTAGCAAAAGGCATAGCTGAAAACATTCTGCTTTCTTGACCTGGAAGGAGTTCTGCAGGGATGATATATTTTTGTAGGCTAACCCATATATTAGCGGGAATTTTCAATGGGATTTTGAATTTTGGAAAAAAAACACAAGCATATGAAACTTACACATTTTGTTAACCAAGGTCATTTTAACAAATGAAATCAACAGAAGTAGGAAGCTAATCTTAGGCTATAAACAACTACATCCAAGTCGCATGACTTGAAAGTCACCACTACTGATCTTCCAACTACATTGTAATATACATTAACTGTACAATAAATTGATCAGTCAATAGGTGGACTTACAATAGTTTGTGATTAAAGTCCACCTAAAAAGACAAACTACAGATTAGATGAATCTGTGTTTCACATCCCTAGCAGCATCTTTGTGGAATCTAACTGATTCTCAAAAAAGCTCATTCAAAAAACCCACTGACTTCAAGATGAGGGAACCAGTTGTTTAATGCAAACTTATTTCCAGGTTTTAGGCCTAACACCTGGTACACACCATCAATATTTGTATCAAATAGATTTTCTTTTTTTTCACAAAGTCAGAACAGGCAGTACAAATTAATATTAATCATTAGCTACTCAAACCAGTTATTTAGAGCCTGCTATTTAGCACCTTATTTATCTTGATTTCCAGCAACATATTCAATGTTCATGTATGGGTAAGTTATTTTAAATACAACATTTTTACAAATATTCTAAAGGTGCACTATGTAGTTTTGCGGAGGAAATTTTAATCAGAAGAGAACGATCTTCATTAACTGATTTGATTTTCTATTCCTCAACAAACTAAACAAACAAACAATCTTCATTTCACAACTGAATAAACTGAATAAACAAACTGACCCTAAAGGGCAACACAATTTTATACTGTTTACTTTGTTTATATTTGGCGGACCCTGTCAACTTTCTAGCTACAATATTCTGGCCACCTTATTTTCCTAAACAGCTTGTTTATTTAGTTTAGGAAAATGAACACACATTCCAAAGTTTTTATCATTACCTCATTGATATTGTAAATATTAACATTCTGAGTCTGAATTTTTGAAAGTACATGGTGCCCCTTTAACATTGCAATCTGAAGAGCAGACGTTTTAGATTAATGGGATTTTTGTTGTCCCAGCAGTCATGCTCCTTACATTCAATCATACTTGAATTTTAAACTATGATAATCAACTGCGGGTGACTCTCATCTTCAGTTATTGATGGACAATCAGAAGCAAACCGGTTAAAATAGAAATACGAACACACAATATTGATTCAGGCAAACAGTTACATCATTTTTTAAAAGCATTTTTTGTATCAGCAATTGTATCAACCGCTTTAGTCAGTACAGTATATTACTACAGTACATGACACCTCTCCAAGTATGTATAACCCTGCTGTCATTATTTTCCATGAGGAGTGATGCACTCTCTCAGTCCCACAGCCCCATGCACTGTCTTGACATTGTCAGGTTTCATTTCCAAGGTAAATTAATTAACCCTCAGTGTCCAGTGACATCAAGGCTTAATTCATCATCAAATGACCATTTGACAGGAAGTTATGACAACAACAGCTTCACTGTAATAAACATGATGACTGAAGCTCTGAGTCCTTAATTAATCTGCAATGGGGCAAGAATGAGTGTTTTGGGTTTCACTCTCTGAGGTCTGAGTGTAGACTAGAGTTCAGACACCAATGGCTTAAAGTCATTGACTGCTGAGCTCTGTAGCCTCAGGCACACACACTCACATCAACTACAGTGAGCCACCATGCAGGGAGTTGGTCTGGAGTTGGCAGGGAGCATCAGTGACAATTTTTGGGGAATTACGGGAGACACAAAGACCAAATTCAATAGAAAGGCTCACCCAAACATGTCTTATTTTGAACCAATGTGGCGATATCCTCAGTGTCATTAGTGCTGTGCATTACTGGTATCCCTATGGAACTAGTGGTTTCATAAATGCTGTTAATGAGCCTGGTGATTCATAGTTTTTCATTGTTGTTTAAGTGTTACAGTCATTGTGGACCTTGTCTTAAGTAAGCCCCAAGTGAGTCTCTTGTGGCTGTTATTTCATCTACTAGACTTCCTTACTTCTTCCCCTTGGATGCTGTCTTCAATTACTAAGCAGTGCAGCTATCGATCCTGGAGGCACAGTCTTCAAAGAGGAGACTCAAACAACAAAGGCTTCAGAACTCGGTCCTCAGCTTGACCCTAACCCCTCAAACACCACTGTCAAAGATAAATGGAGGATTAAAAGGTTTGAAAAGGCATGCACAAGGTTTCTACAATATGCACAATATCTTTGATATTGATGGTTAATAGGCTCTCTGCCTCTTTGTCAATGAGTATGAAAGGAAAAACTGCAGGAAATTAGATTCAACTATATTTATTCTATAAATATAAGAATAAGTGAACTAAGATGACATGACCTTATTGTTTTTTGACTAATTGCTTTGATGCCAATAGAAAAATGAGAGGGTTTATCCTCTCTAAAAATCAGAGCTAAAATCATCTAGATAACTGAAACCTGGTTTCAACCATAAAGATAACCACACAGACCACATCTAATGTAATTGTGATAACCCCCTCCAAGTTGGACTCCTTGAACAGGAGTCAGGTCATCATGGTGATCCAGCTCACCATGTCTCGTTGTCAGACTACAGTAGGTGACGGCTGTCTGCCAGTTTTTTTGTTTAGATGACTTATGCTCCTTTTAGTTATTTTTAACTATAAAAGCTAAATCATTTAAGGTACAAATTAGTCTAACCTTTCTTTTGACCTTTGACATGGGACTTTTAGTTGAATTGTACCACTTTAAGTTCTGTAATTTGTTGTTTTCCTCTTTTTTATTTTTCATTTTTTTACCAGCTTCAATTTAAGCGTCTGATGGTAACAGTATTTCCTTACCTTTCCAACATACTGAGGATCAGATCCCATGTACTCCTCAAGGACGAAGAACTGGTTCCAAACCCAACCTCTTTTAACACGCTGGATTTTCAACCTATGTCTCCTTAGCCTTGTCCTGCCCTCCAATGATGTGACTTGCTCCAATGATGCCTTTGCTGTCATACCTCCAGTCTGTCCCTGGGCTGACATTCCTTCAGCCTTAGTCCTGCTCTGGAACTGAGCCTGTAGGGGGACCTGGATGCTGTAGTCCAACAGGAAACAGGAGCCCACCAGAAACAGAGTGACATATTCCCTTGTGATCATCAGGGAGTATCGTTGTTAAAAAGGAAATAAAATGTTCAAAAGGCTGGTTATGTCCAGGTTGGAGAGGGACATACATCCAAAGCTGGATTTGTCCTGCAGGTGAGCATTGGACAAATTGTTTAAATTCCAATATGATCCAAGTTGATTAGAGGAAGCTCTTCTAATGCACTGTACTCACTTAAGTATGAGAGTTGATGATGATCAATGATGATGTCTTGCTGAGGGAGTCACTGAACACACTGATTTGATGTTCTTTCTCTAAGGGTTTGTGTTGGAGAAAAAAGTCTTTGGTCTGTTTTTGTGATATCAATGTGATATTTGGAGTGTGAACATAAAGATGACCAACTCTTCAGCTCTTCTCTGTCAGCCACTTGGACACCTAGAGGGAAAGGCAAAGATAGAAATGTTGAGCATCAAA
This sequence comes from Acanthopagrus latus, assembly GCF_904848185.1. NCBI lineage: Eukaryota > Metazoa > Chordata > Actinopteri > Spariformes > Sparidae > Acanthopagrus > Acanthopagrus latus. Next base: position 2,775,684 of record NC_051059.1, read on the forward strand.
GTTTATTCTTGACTTTGGGAAAGATGTGATATACTTGGATGAATTCTCCCCAATGTCTAATTTCCTCTGGCATCTCACAAGGGTATTGCCTCATACCATTGATGTTTCATATATACACAAACAATCTTCCTTGAGTGTTGACTAGTGTTGTAGTCAAGACCAAAACAACCGAGACCAAGACATTACAGAGACCAGAGAGTACTGAGACCGAGACTAGTCCAAGACATTTGGCGGTCGAGACCAAGACAAGATCAAGACCTTTCTATTGAAACAATGTTTTTTATTTCTATACTAGCACACACAACTCCAGTTTGACTTGACAAAGCCTTGTGTGTGCATCACATATTTTGGGGACGAAATATGGCTCATTTCATCGATGTTGTTCTGTTATCTTGCTTGTGACAACATTTGTAGACTTATTTGTAGACCGATTTTATCAGCCAATATTAGCCTATCACAGATATATCAATATCAGCGTATATATTGTCTGATATAAAAACCTTATATATAAACTACAAATACAGAATGTAGAAAGTCACTCCAGCAGAGTGTGTTTCAATGGGGGATAAGACTGCTGGTGTCAGGAAATGTAACAGCTACCTCACTAATGGTTAAACTATAAACAGTAGTGTAACATCATGGTGATAGGTCCCGGTGCCAATATTTTTTTGTGCCCCTAAACAAAAGCGCACGCTGCATGCGCGCACACACACTTGTGCAGACACACGCACAGCCACTCAAGAGAACTGCAATTGCAGGGGTGGACTGGCTATCGGGAGTGCTGGGATTTTTACCGGTGGGCCGATCAATAATGGGCCGATGGATAGCCGTTTTTTATATTTATTCATGTATTTCCTTATTTATTTGCTGCGCCTAAACGTTTCTCTGTGGACGCAGTCAAGAACGTGAGAGATTGATGAAAAATCAAACTGAGCTTCAGCGTCTGTCCGAGGAGGACAGCAACAGGGCCAGGCTGCCTGGTGGAGGGAGGAAGAAGGCTAGCGAGGAGCTGGAGATAAACATGCGGGGATGGGTGATCAGCAAACGGGCACGCCGCAAAATGATCAGGGTGATTGTGAAACAAATGTACGCCACCGTGAGTGACAGCAGAGATGAGGAGTTTGCCATGAGTGCTGGTTGGCTGAATCTTTTCCTCCGCCGCAACAACTTCAATTGCAGAAGAGATATATATATATTTATATCTATATATATATATATATATATATATATATATATATATATATATATATATATATATATATATATATATATATACAATTTTTTTGAAAGAAAAAGGGATATACAATTTGAGAATATTTTAAATGCCCAAACCATAACTGTAACTTGGTTATAGTGAATTGTTGCGCCTGTGGGTGTATTTGCATTATTCTCTGATCAACTAAGCATTTCAGATTCATAGTTATAGAGGAACATATAACTGTAGGAGCACAGTCCCTGTCTGTCATACCAGCTAGATCGTCACTGAAAATGTCCTAAATAAGTCATGGGAAATATTCACTAGAAAAGAGAGAAGATCATGTGATTGTAAAATGTAGCTATTGTAATGTTGGTATAGTCTGATTATTGGTAGGCTATTAAATGTGAACATTATATGTGTATACAGTATGCAGGTACATTATATGGGTGAAAATGTACAGGACATAGGACATGTTTAAGTATGATTGTATGGATATGAGGAATATGATATGTATGTCAGCGATTACGTACTGAATTATTTTTTTTTTTTTTACATAAATATCAATAAGGACCCTTTGAAGATTAGCCGACAGGCTAAAAGAGATTGAAATCAAATCAAGTCATATACTAATATTTTATATACTTAATATCACATGAACAAAGTTTCACTCTAATGTCCCATGATGGTAGCTGTGCCAATCCAATTATACAATTTTCAGAAAATTTTCAGAGTACAGAAAACTGTGTTTTGACTTCATTGTCATATATGCAGGACTCGTGTCAATCAGAACTTTTCCCTCACAAATGTTATCAGTACCAAACATGGACCTGCTTCAACTTGACGCAGGCCTGCTTTTTCGTATTATTGTAATTCATGCAAGACATCATGGAGGTGATTTAAAATGTTTACTCTGTTACTCAGTCATCACTGGAAACACTGACACCGGCAGGCCAATGACCAAGCATCAAATCAGATCAGAGGGCTCTAATTAGAAAAAAAAAAAGGCTTTAGCAGGCAAGGTTGGCAGCCTTGATGGATTAGCCTGAGAGCTGATGCATGGCTGAATGTGCAGAAGTTACTTGCACAGCTTACATAGAACACTTATTGAAAGCCTCATTATATGTGTAGTTGTAACTGAATAATTAATCATATTTCATTGCATTGTAGCAGAGTGCTCCAGTCTTTTATTTAGCGTTTCTTTCCCACAGTACAGACCGTCCCTCACATCTCCTTCAAACTAGGGCAATGCTGACATGCCATCACTCATCAAAGGACAGAATGAGTTCTCTCATTTGTCAACATACTATTTAAGTACTGTAGGTTTGACTATTGATTACTGTTATTCACTGCACAGTTCACCAGAAGACAAACAATATTTAATACATTTTTTAATACAATACCCAAAAGCATCATTTTGTCTGGATTGAAGGTGGGATTGGTCTTTCAAGTCTGGATAAAAATCTTCAAGATCAGAAATATTTCTGTCTGCTTCGAAATACCTAATTTTTTTGATCACATCATAATTTATTCCAATATAATGAATAATAATACACATTTAAATAATGCCCCCTGAGGATCAATGCAGGTTTATTTATGAACAAGTTCAGTGTACATATACATACACAAAAATGACACCAACTGTATGTTTCTGGCAATGCTATGCCAATGTTTGTATTTCCTTTTGCAAATACCAAATTGTATGTCTTGGAGGGAATGTCATTTCCAAATAAATTAACACCAGACACGTTTGTGAAACCCCAGCTAATGATTCAGAATTCTTGTTTTCTATGATATCTGGTCATGCCAACTAAGGTGTAGTAAAGGTTGGGGCAAGATTAACAACATAAAGACCCATCCACCGACCAAATCTTTGTACTGTGAGCAATCAGTGTCTTTGCTGTGTTGTCGTCAAATTGAATTCAAAGTGTTTATTTTAAAAGCACATTTGAACTTAACAACTCAAATCAGGGCAATGAATCATTAACTTTAACCCTTAAGAGTCGCCGATCACGCCGGCGTGATCAAATCACGTGACTGATTTAAGATGACATAGCACCGAGACGGAGCCTCGGTGAATCTCGGTTCTGACTTTATGAATTGGCGCGGCCTTCAAACTATATACAGCTTTTTAAATTGTGTTGATAGGCCAAGTAAAACCGGAGTTATGATCAATAATGTCCGCCACGTTTTTTCGTTAACATTGCGGTCATGTTTGCTGCGCGTTTGGTGCAGGATGAAGTGATAAAAACAGGCTGCTCTAGTGTTGTGTTGCTCGCGAACGTGTCGTTCGAACGAACAAATCTTTTCAGTGAACAAAGTGAACAGGATGACTTAATGGACTGATTCATTCCTTTCTCAGTTCAGTTGAGCTCAGCCGCAATCATGCCGGCCGGGAGTGGAACTGCCGCGACTCACTCAGAGAACTGTGAGGATGTGATTCTCGTTCAGGTACTGCACTGAAAGTGGTGCTGTGTCACTCACCCAGGGCAGAGGAGATGATTCACATTCAGTAACCGTACTGCTAAAATTAGCGCTGTGTTGCTAACATCCGTGTAGCATCATCTTAAGTGATTTTGCTGCACAGTAAAAGTCACTTATGTTCGCGAACGTGACTCTCAGCAGCTGCCGTCACTCAAGTTCGCAAACGTGATTCATGTTCACGCTGATTCAGTGACAGCGCGAATGTGATTCACATCCTCAGCAGGTCGTTCGCTAACGAGAGACGCCAGGACGTGAATCACATTCGCGCTGTGATTCGTTCATGATTTGCGAACCTACTGCAGGCAGAGAACTGATGCTGAGAACGTGATTCTCGTTCACGTACTGTGCTGAAAATGGCGCTGTGTCTCTCACTCATGATTCTCATGATTCACATTCAGTAACCGTACTGCTAAAATTAGCGCTGTGTTGCTAACATCTGTGTAGCATCATGTTAAGTGATTTTACTGTTCACAGAGGACACTTTCACCGTGTAATAATTTTAGTGCATGTATACCACTCAGAGCAGCACTGCGTCTCCTGCGAATGATTGTGTACTATAGTCCCTGAACGCACCGTCCCTCAGTAAGTGAACGTGAACCTCAGGGCTGAATTATTAACTTAATGATGGATCGTTTGGCTTTTTTTAATGAAAGGATTATAGAGATTCAGTTCAGTAAAAAGAACTGCCGTTCCCATCACCAGGCTGCTCTCGCGAAAGTGTTTGGAGTGTATAATTAGTGTTTCATATAGTGTTTAGTGTAGTGTGTTTAGTGTGTTGTGTAGTCGTTTTTTGTTTTGTGAGTCAAAACAATGAGGCGACTGCTGCATGTGGAACAGGCAGGAGAGCTGAGAAGCCCTGAGCTTGAGGCATTGCCTGCATTGAAATGTAAATAGTTACGTATATATATATATTGTAAATTTCAAAAACTTATGCACAATTTGAGCAAACAACTATTTGCATTTGCATTCTAAGTAATAAAATTGGTTCATTTAACATATTTGTGGTTTTCACAAACAACTTTCCTACTCGGATTTTATGATTTTTTGTGATTTTAGGTCCACTGTGTTAATACAGTGTGTCAAAATGAAAAAAATAACTGTAGATTTACACATGTGAGGTTGTGCTGAAAATAATGACACCAAACAAGGCAAGGTTAATAGTTTTTAAGGTGAAATATAATGGTAAAATCAAAAATAGTCAAAAACGACCAATTATACCCTGGACTCCTAAGGGTTAAGAGGGTAGCAGGCCCTGACCACTGAGGTCAGCCCTGCCTCTGTATACGGTCTAAATTTGCTGCAGGCTATAGTTCTGCTTGACTCGATTTAAAGTAAATCTCCTCTCAGCTGTAGCTGAAATTCTAAAATTTGAAGCTGCTCTGTTTCTATTATTGATCTGTCTGATCACATTCAGGATATATTGCTGATTGTCTGGTGTTTGCCTGGTGATGCACAAGCAATATGAACTTGGATTGATAAAGGAAGATTCTAAATCGATAATTCAGATAGAACTGCTATGAAGAATACTATTTTTTCCAAAAATCTGCTGTCATCTTTAGGATGTACCTCAGAGAGCCTTTAGCTCAGGCACATAACCTGACAGTATTTAAATTGTTTTGAACAGAAAATGTAAATGGAGTGGTACTTCAGACTTGGGCACATTGCACTGTAGGCTTCACAACAATCAGCAAACATTTTTACCACAGCAAGATACTCTAGACACTGTAGTTTTTTGTGGGTGTTCCCCTGAAATCTTTATAGACAAAATCAACATGATGTCATTGTAAGAACAACACTCACATCCTGTTAGACAACTGGTGGCTTTTTTGCATTGCAGTGAGACTAGAAATCAGCAAACTTGTTTTGTTCTGTTGGCACTTTCAGTTGAGAATGTAATGTAAAGGATATGCAGTTACAGGCATTTTTTCTTCAGTGGATGCCATTGCCATTACCTTTTACAGCTTGCTTAAAGGGGAGGGTGAGCTGGTAATCCATAAAAATAAATAAAGAATCCAAGGTAAAGAATCAGTTAAGTCTCATCCTGCCTTCTCCACAGTACAATAAAGCTACCACACCAGGCAAAATATCTGTCTGTAAATCCCCAGATAGACAGAGGATATCTATCAGCCAGTTTCTTGTTGCTCCAGGTGTTTACCACAATGTCATGCTCTGCTTTCCCTAAAAGAAAGCAAGAACTAGATGCCATTTGGCTCTCACTGGCAACCTTAACCTGAAACAATATATTCTAGCTACAAATAAAGCTTCTCCAGCAAGCTGTGCATTATATCATATTCTAACATCTGCCTAAACTGGTCTGTACTGGACACCAAACAATTTGTGATGATAACTGGAAGCAATGTCATGTGCAAGACATTTTATATAAATGTCTGCTCATGCCACAGCTGCATTTTCTCCATATCTGCAGCCACTGCAAGTTGCCTACTCCAGGTCGGTCCGCCCCCAGCAGGAGAGCTAAACAATCATCCTCTAAATTTGTAAGTATTGACTGCCTGCAACCAAGTGTTTTTTTCACCTTATTCCTTGCTTGTCGATCATCCTCTCACTGGCCTTTCTCTAAGATTTGGGTTTGGGTCCTCTGCCCCCCACTGCTACATACACAGCAGAAGTTTTGAGTCTGCAGTAAAAGAACCCATTTTAGTTTTCAGTTATTATAAAAAGGGGTATCCAAAATGGTATTGTATCAGCCCATTCAGTGGAATCTCTCCAGCATTAAGTGAGATTCAAAATACAATTTTGTGGCGTGCCAGACTTTTCAAGTCAGCAACAGTTGTCCATATTGAACCAAGTTTCGAGACGCTCTGCTGGATTCCTTTAAACACTGCTAGGATCCTTCATTGCTTCACCTACTGGATGAGTACCTCCTCATAGAGCCTCCTCATGACAGTGCAGGCAAACACTGTTTTCAGGCTCTCAATGCCCCCCCCGCAGACAAAAAAAAAAAAAAAAAAACGTCTGGAGTTTCTTGGCATCACTATGGACTCCATTTAAATGAGAGCGTCCCTTCCAGTGAAAAATAAATCAATAAAATAAAAATGCGTGCATAAGTCTTTCTGCTTGCTGAAAACTGTTTTTCAGAGATGCCACTCCATCCATCAGGTTTGGGGGGTTCTTTCAAGGGCAGTGGTTGAAGTCACCGGCAACCTCAAATTGTCCTCAGCTATGCAAATGTATCCCTTGCCTTCGCTTGCCACGTGTCGGTCAGCAGTGGAAATGCAAACACACCTGTGATAATCCGCTGTTGTCACCATCAATATTAGAAGGTGCTCCACATCAAAGGATATCAAGCCTCACATGGTCATCTATCACTCACAACTTCATCATCATGGCCCATCACGTCGGTCATTTCAACACACTAGCTGATTCACACTGTGTCTCAATCTTCCAGAGCATCTGTCTAGAGTCCTACCAGTGCATATTCAGTCCCCCCTCTTCAGCTTCTGGCTATGTACTAAATCAAAGTCCCCTGCATAGATATTTGGAACCAGACAGATGTATGAGAGGATGAAGCATCTTCCACCCTGAAAATGCATGACTTTGCTTAGAATACTTTACAATGCCTATCTCAATTTATATGCCACTTAAACCGGTATCCATATCGTATGTATGTTTAGCATTTTAAACTAAAGTGTATCTGTAGGTTAATTGCTGGGATTCAATTTAACATCAGATATATTGATCGATAAATCTGTCAAGACAGAGATATTTTATTTTCGGATCTAGCTTTAATCCCAGTCATATGGTCTACATCTAACAACTAACATTCAGTCTGGGTTTCATGACTTTATCTCGTTGTGCATCATCACTTTAATCTATGTTTGCTTGCGTGTGTGGTATGTTCAAATAATAGCTTGTTTGCCTGCTGACCTTTTGCCATCATATGACTTCTGTCTGGTCTTTACTTTAAGTATTCATTCATATTCATGGTCATATTTGTGACTTCACAGACCTCATGACATTTTCCAAACGGTCATCATCATAATTCATTTATTTTTGTCATCCAGTCTTAATTTCAGAAAATAACAAGTCTCTCCTGATTTAACTACTTTTACTGTGGACAGAGTGGGCTCATTCATGATGTCATCCATAGCAACCGAGTTAACCCCTGCCTCTGTTGGAATTTTTATGGTGAAAATTTTCAGCCAAACAGACAGGTGTCTCGTGTAATATTTCATGCACCACTTAACACTAACTAGCTTATTAATGACCCTGTCAATCAAACATCAAGGGCGACACCCACACAAGAGCAGAGCGGTATTCCATATTAGGAAACTTTCCCTTCTCCTGTGTATTTGAACCAGAAAATAATAATGAAAATATTACAGGCACAGCAGGAAGGATGTCCTTTTTTGTTTAGTTTTCACTATTACTTGTAATGTTTTATTATGATCTGAATTTCCAATTTCAAGTTTACTATGGCATTGCAACATGAAGCTGACTTTTTGGACCCATCACTCACTCTCCATAACACCTCAATCACGCACTCTTTACTTACCGCTAGTATCCATGTATTATCACACTCTCTTGTAGTATGACACATCACAGAATGACCTCCGGCGATGCTATTGGCTGTTTGTGTATCACAATTGAAATAAGGAGAGTGCAATACAACCCTTCAAATGTTTTAAGCATGACACAGAAATTACAGGATGTGTTATTATGCAAAAACTGTGTGAGCTCAATAACTGCACCAGTGGCAATGAGAATATAACCACACTGATTTGTTAATCATATTATTATGTTAAAATTGGTCTTTGTAAGTGTGGAGAGAAAAAGAGGAGATCTTCTTACCCTTACCATCTTAATCACCAGAGACTAATGAATAAGTAAAAGATACAATTTTTATTACAGCAAATGGTATTTGATAATGAGACTTGTCAGAAAGTCTTTTACACTTCGATCGAGAGGTGTCTGTCCTGAGTGTTAGCAAGAAGAATCCTCCATGGGGTCCAGACACTGGAAAAGGGGGATTCTTTATTAGTGTCTCGGCTATATTCCACCCTTGAACCCTACAGCCAAATGACTTTCTTAGTAAGTAAATGCAGGCTTTGCTAGCCTCTTCACTGGTTATCATAAACCTATTTTAAAACATCTTTAAATGCAAAAATGCTCACAAGATATTTTGTCAGTAAGTCACATATCAAAAACTGCACTGATCTAATCGACAGTATTTAAGGCCCCGCCACATCAAGCTTTCATCCAAGAAAAAGGTCAATAAGGAGAACAATACAAGACCTACGGTATTGTAACATTAGCATAGTAATAGAAACTCCTATTGACAACACAACAACATGAATGGCAATATTCCTCAGGTGTTTTGCATTCTGTACAGGTTTAGAAGCCCAAGCCAGAGAAGCCACCTCTCGCTCCTTAGCCCCAGATGCCACAAGGCATGTCTGTGTTGTGCTCTGGCAGCATCAGGGCCACCACAGTTGGTCCTGGCCATCTAGACTGGCTTGCTGTTCCACCAGGCACCCCACAGCTTGTTTCAGCAACATCCCAGAAGTGGCTCTCTGCTCTGCATCCAGAAGAATCCACAGCAAGTGGATTTTTGACAGAAGTGGAACGAAGCCGCATCAAGTTGAATAGAGCAGATCCGAGCCAGGCAGGAAGTCAGACACAGGATTGGCAGGGAGAATTAGTTACATTTTCAAATGAAGCACCCTGTTGGGATCTACAGCACGCCACAGTATAAATATCCATGTTCAACACAGAAATACTGTGTTGAAGACAATTTTGGACTGTAGGTCTGGTGGGATGCCATCTTAAAGTGAAACCAAATCTTTATTTGTGATTGAATATGAGTCAAACCTTCATGTAAAAGCATAACAGGCAGGCTTGAGGAGCGGTCCACCATCACTCTCCTTCCTATTAGGTCGCACTTGGGGATCAACACTTTTTGTCTGCCATGACGGCAGCGAGCCAGAGGTGCAGCAGCTAACGTGAGTGGTTCAAAAACTCTCTTTTTAGTAAACTCTGTGTACACAAACAATGTTATCAATACTGGTGTTCACGTGTAGAGATCCTGGTGATACTACGAGCAAAGTTTCATGTTGTGTCGAGCCTTCTTAGTGTTTTAAAAATAGTGATTTTGATGCTAGCATAAAAGTGCCCATGGCACTCCCATTGAAAATTAGCTAGACCAAAAACGAGAAAATCTTAAAAGTGCCTCTTTCATCGTAATTATGCTTTTAAAATTGCAAAAAAAGCCTTGGTTGCTTTTTGGCAAGAGTTTCACTTTAAAACGTTAGCACTGGACAACTTGGGAATGCAACGCAAAAATCAACCATCCAAGCAACAGGAGCTTTAACCATGAAGCACAAACATCAAGGAAAAATAATGAAATAACATAATCTGAGAAGTCAACAGTGTCAGACAGGCGCAATGCTCCCCTTCTGAAACAGTCCCAGTGAGATATGAAGGCATGTAGAGGACAGAGAAAAACATTGCTGCACATGCAGGTAACAGCGCGGGGCTCTGGGGAAACAAGGTGTCGGACCCTGTCCCAAACAGTAAGTTTCTGTAAAGATAAGTCCAATTTAAAGATAGGTCTGGAGATATTTTGTATTTTAGTTTTCAGCACATCCCTGAAAAAGAACCAAGCAACCTTCCTGACATTGTATGTAATAGCAAATTTGAATGACTCAGTCTCAACAAATTGAACCAAATTAAACAGAAGTGTGTGCATTAATGGTAATGGTAGAACATTATCATGTTCCCAGTGAGACAGTGATGATGTATTTTTTTACATTTTTGTTTTTACACAACAACGGAGCTCTATGGAACAAAGGAAGAAGATCATGTATGTGACGTCTTGGATAACACATACAATACTTATTAGGAGGATACATTTACTGTTAGCTTGGCTTTGCACAGTGGACTTTTACCAAAGAGAATTTAGAATCAGTGTTTTTCAACATAACTGAAAGTGAATCTCAAGTGTTCCTCTTTCCTTGTAAGACACTCACAGCAGAGCGTACCAATCAGGAGTTTGTTTTCATGACTGGCTCACTTCATGAGGACTGCTGTGATAAGCCACCCACTGGCAGACTATGTTTCATCTCAAGCCACCCTCATTTCTGGTCTCCCTCTTTCACCATTTTCTTTCTCCCAGAACAATAGCTAGAAAATTATGATGAACTCCAGCTCGTGTGCTTAAGCATGCAGTAGATTGTAATTTTCTTCTTTCTTCGTTTCTTCTATCTGATAAAAATATTAAACTTACACACATCAATTAACTTTACGCACATTTTGTATGCATAATGTGTGGGTGAGTATGAAATAACAAAGTGTAAAGATTATTTGAATGTATGAAAATGATCTCAAAAGTGTGTATGAGGAGGCCGCAGTGAAGTATGTTATTAGAAAGGCTTTGTTTGGCAAATGGTAGTTTGCCCCTTCAAATTGCACCCCTCTGTTCATTTGAGAAGGTAGAATTTCTTCAAAAAAAACCCCAAAAAACAAAAAAAAACTGTGGTGTTGTAGGCCTCCTATCACCCTCCTAAGAGCACCTAAACAGGGTATTGAAAGTCAATATTATAGTCAACTACTTAATACACACTGAGGAACCCAAAAAAGTATATATGGCATACAACATATGACAGTCATTCAACTTAACCATCTTAACTCATTGATACATCATGAGTACCATTTAATTATCTCATGGAACTATTAACACTTAAAAAGCGAAACATGTATATATGTATTAATATCATTTTAATATCCTGTGTGTACTAACTGAACTAACTAAAACAATGTGTGTATGTTTGTGTGTGTGTGAGTAATGTAGTAGAAGGGGTATCCAGTCCAGTTCCACTGCAGTGATCTATAAAGACCCAGACAGCGTCACAGTGATTCAGGCTCAGCAGCCACCTACCAGGCCACAGCAGCAATTTATAGCTTTTTAGGCATGTGTGTATGTGTATGTGTAAGTGTGAGAGAGCATATAAAAGACATACTGTTACTCCCTGACTTTGCAGATGCACTCTATTTGATGCATATTTTGTTCAATGCTATATTTAGATTGTGGGCACTATTCAGCTCATATCCCATACTGTGTTCCTACAACAACATATTCAAACAAGACCAGCAACTTGCAGCAAAAATAGATTAGATCAAATATTTAACATGAGGGGCTGTCACATGTTTGGATGTCATACAACAAGTACTAGAGGACTGTAAAATCCTAAAGAAGCTAAAGAGTACACCAAGGCTCAATCACATTTCCAATTTGAACTGCTACTCTTGTTTATTTCTCCTATGAAATAAGATAACTTATGAAGAGCCTCATCCATCATCAGTTGTGGTTGGAATTTATGTAAACAGACGCTTCCGTCTTCAGCTGTGGTGATTTATCTTGCGTTACCATTGCATTTATGGTATTGTCACAATGAAAAGCAACAATTCATTCACAATTTCATACTATCAATTAAGTCTTCAAATAAAAAATATCGCTGCTTCTCTACATGGCCACTAGCAGTGCTTTATAGGCTAACGTTAGCAAACTGTGAGCCTACCCTGTCAGTCTGCACTGTTAATCAAAGAGCAGTACCAAGTGAAGCAACTTCACCACAAGGATTCTTATATATTGAAACTGCTGCCATAGAGCAAAATAGATTGTGGTATCGTGATACTGCAAAATAGCAATGTCAAATTTGATGCCCTGGGGAACACCAGGGCAAAATCTTCATGATTTTTCAAAAAACACAAATAGAACAAGGCTTTTTTGTTTGTTTGTTTGCTGTTTTGTTTGTTTATTAAGTACGACAACATCTTATTTAATTTCAGCTCACCTGCCTCGCCTGACCAGACACAGCTCACAACAACCAAATTTGCTGTGTGAGCACCTTTCATTTGCAGAGGTACACTATATTGTCAAAAGTATTCACTCACCCATCCAAATAATTGAAATCAGGTCTTCCAATCACTTCCATGGCCACAGGTTTATAAAAGCAAACTACAAACATTTGTGAAAGAATGGGTCGCTCTCAGGAGCTCAGTGAATTCCAGTGTGGTACTGTGATAGGATGCCGCCTGTGCAACAAGTCCAGTTGTGAAATTTCTCTCCTCCTAAATATTCCACAGTAAACTGTCAGTGGTATTATAACAAAGTGGAAGCGATTGGGAACAACAGCAACTCAGCCAGCCTGAAGTGGTAGGCCACGTAAAATGATGGCGCAGGGTCAGCGAATGCTGAGGCACATAGTGTGCAGAGGTCGCCAACTTTCTGCAGAGTCAATCACTACAGACCTCCAAACTTCATGTGGCCTTCAGATTAGCTCAAGAACAGTGCTTAGAGAGCTCCAATGGGTTTGCATGGCTGAGCAGCTGCATCCAAGCCATACATCAGCAAGTGCAATGCAAAGCGTTGGATGCAGTGGTGTAAAGCACGCCGCTACTGGACTCTGAGCAGTGGAGACGCGTTCTCTGGAGTGAGGAATCATGCTTCTCCATGGGGCTGTCTGATGGACAAGTCTGGGTTTGGTGGTTGCCTGGAGAACAGTACCTGTCAGACTGTATTGTGCCGAGTGTAAAGTTTGGTGGAGGGGGATTATGGTGCGGGGTTGTTTTTCAGGAGCTGGGCTTGGCCCCTTAGTTCCAGTGAAAGGAACTCTGAATGTTTCAGCATACCAAGAAGAGATGTTTCAATACTACAAACTTTGTGGGAACAGTTTGGGGATGGCCCCTTCCTGTTCCAACATGACAGTGCAACAGTGCACAAAGCAACATCCATAAAGACATGGAGGAGAGAGTTTGGTGTGGATGAACTTGACTGGCCTACACAGACTCCTGACCTCAACCCGATAGAATACCTTTAGGATGAATTAGAGTGGAGACTGAGAGCCAGGCCTTCCTGTCCAACATCAGTGTGTGAACTCACAAATATGCTTCTGGAAGAATGGTCAAAAATTCCCATAAACACTCCTCAACCTTGAGGAAAGCCTCCCAGAAGAGTTGAAGGTGTTATAAATGCAAAAGATGGACCAACGTCATAATAAACCCTATGGGTTAAGACCGGGATGTCACTTAAATTCATATACGAGTCAAGGCATGTGAGCAAATACTTTGGCAATATAGTGTATGTAGCTTTGCTTGCATATGGGCACTATTGTATCCTTTCCCTTTCCTATACATTTGCCTAAAATGTGAAACATTTCCTAGCAGCACTCCTGTTGCAGTCTTTGTCTACCAGTTGCAGCAGTTTTGTACTTGCCATCTGTCATGGGCTAACACCAAAATCCAGAAGAGCAAATGAGACTAGTGTCAATGTGACAACTACCCTTTTCAGATAGAGATTCCGCGATATTACCACAGTGAAGGCTCACCTCTACACGTCCTTTGTATTTTCACACTGAACCAAGCAGCGCTGGCATGAAGCTGCCCCAGTGTGTCTTTTCATGCAGCATGTGCATGGTTTGTTATGGAGCCATTAGAGGCATGGTTTTGTAGTGTGGGTCCACCCAGTTTCCACCTGAAAATCTAAAAATGTATCCACCGACTCTTTATAATGATGTGGATGATGTTATAATGTGTTGTGATTGAGATCCTGACCCACCATCATTGTGCAAGAGCCACCTGACATATCACCCCTGTCCTTTGCTACTGGTTCACCCTTTCACACTAGCATTGTCTTGCCTCTATTGCAGCTCTGTTACTACCTCTGCTGGTAGATCGTGGCTGAACGAAAGTGTCCCCCCCATTCTGCCTCGATAACATTCATACAATGTGCAAGGCAGAATATTGGCGTAATATTCAGTAGGGCTCATGGCACTGTGAGTGAGTGAGTGGGAGGAGGTGTGCTTATGGGCACTGAAGTGTCGTGTGCATTTTTGAGAAAAAAGAGTGCAAGAAAGCTGGTACAGGTGTTGATATGCAGAAGATGAGTGCTGAAAGCATTTCAGAAATTCAGAAACTATATGTATAGAAAATATGCAGTCTTTTTTTTTCCCAGGCAGCCACAGAAATTAGATATTTTCAGCACCTGAAGCATAAAAATAATCATTGTGGCAATGCTGGTACTGCAACTGATTATTTCCCTGAAAGCTCAGAGCATGTAAAGGCCCCCACACACCGCCCAGCCGTCCAACTCCCTTATCCGACCACTCTCCTAACGCTCTGTTGCCTCTTGTCTGACCCATTCGGCAGAAAAGTTGCACTGAACACAACGCTTCGACGTGCTGCCAACTCCACAGCAGCGTGTACATTCTGCACTTGCGCGAGATGCAATAAGCGGGTGGCCTTTGTGTTGTGAGATGTAAACGAGAGGCTTATGCATGTAACTCTCTTTACTTTCGATCAAAATGAAACTTAACTATATCAGATAAAAACAGCTGCATACTAAACATGCAGCGAGGCATTACCAAACGATCACAGGTAATTCGTCCTGAACGGACATAACAACTAATCTCGTGCCAGTACTGCAAAGCATGGCGACGGGGAATGACGGAAAGGAGTGCATAGAAAACGAGTGCGCACACAGTATTCCGACCCTCCCACACATCGCGCTGATTCGCCAGCACACCGCCAATCAGAGAATCCAATGGCTCAGACGTCCAACGGCCCTCCTCCTCAGACGTTGCGTGCTGAGTCTGAACAGAAAGCGTCCGAGCGGCTGTTGTTCCCGACCTCGTCCAAGTCTCTCCAAATGCTTCAGATGTCCAACGGTTGGGCCGGTGTGTTTCCTAACCATTCTATGGTTAGGAAACCATAACTGTAGCAAGTACTGTATGTTGCAATGCACTACCAACAATTATTAACAAACAAGGTATGGCAGGTGGAGTTATACTTTTTACACATTCATCAGTCTTTTTGACATCGTACATTTTCCAATGTTTGCATAAGCACCAGTTCATGAAAAAACAATGTGAACCTATCCTTCAACATGCCACTATGTAACACTGTTAGTCCACGTGCATCAGGTCTGCTGATGAAACTTACACGTGCTCACTCTATATTTAAATGTAAAAATTACATTTTGATGCATTGCACTAATAACATACTCTCTCATTAATATTTAATAATGTTAATAAAGTCACTGAACAGGAGAGAGAGCAGAACATGTAGAGGGAGGACAAGGGAGGAGAGGGAGACAGTGGAGGAGAGAGGAGTGGAAACCAGCGTAAATCCCAGAACCCAGAAGTCATCAATCTTCCACTGAGGCGGAACAAGGCGAGCTGGCCCACTTGGAGCCACATAGAAACTCTCCACACTGTCAATGTATCACACTCATTCATTTCCATCTGCACCAGCACTCCCTTCACCATGCCAGGATCAATCTGACAGGAAATATAGATAGAATTGTTTTGTTTATTTATTTACATATCCATGGTACCAGGTAAAAATATAATATAATATAATATAATATAATATAATATAATATAATATAATAATATAATATAATATAATCTTTACTCAGTTATAATGTTAAAAGTTCAACATTAAAAGGTGATAACTTACATTGTTATAAAGTTTCATGTTAAAGGTCTTTTGGTACTGAATGTTAAAAACAAAATAAGCAAACAAGTGAGCCAGCCCCATGGTAATATCATCAACCAGAGGACATCTGTGTAGTCCAGAAGCATGCCTAGCATCAACCTCTATTTACTTAAGTGGAGAGCTGCCTTTCAGTTTTTTTACTGCTGTAAAGATAGCTTTCTGATAAAACATTGCTGGCCCTGCAGTAGAAAGTCACAAATACATATGAAATTGGTGCTTCATGACTAGAGAAAAAGGAAAAAAAGACATTGGTATTCCCTTTTGCTTAAAAAGACAAAAACCTACAACAATGTTATGCATTGTGCCACATCAGACCAATAAAGACATCTCCTGATGGGTGACTTACCAGTTGGTTTTGGCTTGTCATGCATTTTGAAACAGGAAAAAATAAGTCAGCCAGCTGGTAACAAACAATATTAAACCTCAACAGTCTAAACACAAAAATGTTTTTCTGAAAACATCTTAGACAAGAAACAGAAAAAAAAAAAACAGGATAGTGGTTCAGATTGATTAGAACTACCTTATTTTACAGTTTGATCTGGATTTTTCAGTCTCTGGTTTCACAATACAGAGGCATTATGGCAACCACAAAAACTTTCTGAATACCTTTTAGGTAAGAAATGGACAGTGTAGTAAAATAATCTTGATTTATAGCTCTCAGACAGTGAAGATGAAGTAGAGTGTCTGACTTTGTGTATATATGTGTATTGTCTGTGTGTTTAACGCCTACTGATTTATGACACAGAATCTGTTTTTGATTCTTACTTTAACTTTAATTGGTGTACATTCTGTCACAAATACATAATGTTTTAAAGTTATCAGGCATTTTAGTGTGTGTGGCAAAGAGGGCCTTTTTTTTTTACGAAATTACACATAGTGGTATAATTTCACCATTTTTCATTCTTTAGTGTTCTGAAAAGGGACGTACTACTCCATAATAGCAGAGGACACAGAATAAGTGGAGTGGAGCAAAATGAGATATGTGCCTCGAGGTTTCCAGCCAGTGTTCCTTTGAGGGAGGGACAGCTGAGATGCAGGTCATCGTCAGGCTTAGTTTTTCTAGGAGGTGTCCCAGTTTTCTGTCTATAGCCACAGCTATAGACTCAGTCAGAGCTTTCAGAGATTACTTGTGTTTTGACTGTTTCTTTTGAGAGGTTGAGAGGCTGCTGATTATTACTCATGATAACATGTTCAACAAATTTAATTTCATCATTAATAACCATCCCTGAGTTCCCCCTGTTGAGGGCAAACACTGCTGAATTAGCACTAATGTCACTGTCATTCATCTGGCTGGTCCACTGGGGCATGAAGTCGGAAGTGATCAGAATCTGGACATTAAAAGTGTGAAGACATTTTACCATTAATAGTGTGTTGTATCCCACATGATCGAGGATGAACTTGAAAATAAGGAAAATCACATTTGGACATCTACAGAGAGGTTGTGAACCAACTTCATGTGTGAATATCTGCTGGGGACATTCATCGCAACAAACAGATCAGATTGTGTAGTCATCACACCATGACCTGTTAACCAAGATCTGCACCATGGTGGCAGCAATATCAAAGTGAAGGCTGAACCCAGGATTTAGTCTTTTCATTGTTTTGTTTAAATGTAAAATTTGAATATTTGTTGCAGACTTCTAAATATGCTTCAGAAAACCTACATTATTTCTGCTTGTTACACATCCAGTGTAGATGGTGATGTGGTCTGTGTGGGCTGAGTCCTCTGTAGGAAAACTCTGCCCTTTGTGTAAAGACATGTATCAGCAAGGAAAATAGAAACAGACTGTCAAAAGCAGACACTAGACCCACAGAAAAACAGTGAATAGCACCAGACTCACACTAACATACAAAGAAATGCATTGTTTTAATGCAGTTTCAGCTTTGTGGCAACAGTTTAGGTTTTAGTTTAAACTTGATACCAACTGTGAGGCAGGCTTTATCATACCAACTGGTCAACCTTAGTTAGGACTTTGCCACTAGTGCTTTTTGTTGTGCTGACTCAAATGCGCTGATTAGCTTTTCCATTATTATTATTATTATTTCAGCAGCGTCAGGTTGAGCAGAGCCACGTCTGGAATGGAGCCTCTCCAGGGTAGGGCCAATGAGCAACTTAAGTTTCCGAAATAAGTTGTCGCTTGTTTGTTTGTTTGTTTTCTTTAGCTGGATGGGAATGTGTGATGACCAAAGAAGTTCTCTGTGATGGTGATATCCACAAACTTAATACAAAATATCACTGCTCAGGCTCAGCTCCACTGATGTACAGCGGACAGGCTGTGAAGGCTGGGACTTTGCCTCCTTTTTTTCTAAAATCATCAACCAGCTCCTACATTTTGTTGATACTGAGCAGTAGGTTGTTCTCTGTGCACCAGGATGTACGATTTTTGATATGATCTATCATCATTGTTCATAATGCAGCCAATGATGGCGATGTTGTCCACATAATGCACAATAGAGTTCTCTTAATGTCTAGGAGTGCAGTCATAGGTGCAGTGTCACTAGGAAGGGGCTGGGCACGCAGCCCTGGAGGGCTCCAGCGGTCACTATTGAAGTGGCGGTGTGACTACAAATCTGTAATCCCTTGGGTCTGCTTGTGAGGTAGTCAAATATCCAGTGGCAACATTTTATACTCAAGCCCAGAGTGTTTTTCCAGCTTCATGGGTGAGATTGTGTTGAATGCTGAGCAGAAGTCAACGAACAGTAATGCAGCCGATAAGGATGGTGTCAGCCACATACTAGATACAGAGGTATTCACTGACGTACCACCGTACTACAGAGCAGCTTCTTTTCCTTTCCCACACTACACCGCTAAATATTTGTATTTTTCTGATGTTACTTCATCATTTATTTATGTATATTTTTTGTGAGTAGCACAAGAGGACTACATCCATAATTTTATTATAAAATGTAATCATTGTATAATTGTATTGTTAAATTTGGAATAACACACTTACTACTCAAAGCTGATAATTCTACTTTCTTAACATAATAGAACATTATAATATATATTACACTATATGAACTTTTTGCTCATTTGCTCATGCTACTGTCACCACCTTTAAAGTAAGATATGTTAGCGAAATTACGTTACTCATGCTTCAGAAAGGCAGCGTGGCATTGCACCTGGTAATGATTAGCTGGTAACTCCGTCTACAGCGATGTGAGGAATATTGTTTGTTACTCAGGATATCTACAGTGACTTCGCACGAGGCACTCGTCATTGTAATTTTGTTGTATTGGTCAGCAATAGAACATCAGGGCTTGTGTTGTTGTTGTAGAGTTGCTCTGTTGAAAATGTGGACTTAAAGCTATATACCAGTTTTTAAACTGTATTGATTTTGTCAAAGATTATTTAAGTGCATAAGTGCTGTGATTAATGTTCTAACAATATGAACATTCAAATGCATACATTTTATTTTATGTTTTGCCAGTGGTCGGGAGTTTGTTCCACCACTAAGGTGCCAGTAACGAAATCGATGCTTTTCATTATTCTTAGCTGCTTTGTTTTTTTGTTTTTTGTATTTTTTTCATCTTTCAGGTACTGCACACTATTGACAGAATAGGTTTTAATTATATTAACATAGCTTTAAGCTACATACATCCTCATCCTGTGGAGTCAACCAGTCGGAATACGGACAGTGCCATCCTGCCATTGCTGAGCACAATGAGGTCCAACGGAGTCATCAGGATTTTACAATCATCGTCAAGATTCAATTCCTCTGCTGCCACTTAGCGTCTACAGTTATCAAGTGCAGCCCCCCTTTTTAGGACCGTGGGTTACTGCAGTAATGCAGCAGCAAACAGGTCAAATGAAAGGAGACACATCTGTACTACTGTGCAGATCATCATGGCCCTAATTAAGCTGCGTTACCTGGGGGCAACAGGTGATCTGTTTCTTATCTGCCTGCTTTTCTCTGTAGGTGCTTGAGGCAATTTGTGTGACACACTTTAAATGTCTGCCCCACTAATGTTAAAACCCACCCATAAAGTCATGCAACTCAGCGCAGTACCCTTACTTTGTGGAAAAAAGTAAAAAATGAACACCACTAATTGGCCAAGACGAGGAAACAGGAAATGAGGGAGAGTGAGAGGAAAAAGTTTTGGGCTCAACCCGTTTCTGTGTTGGTTCCCTCTTCCTGATTCAGCCCCCACCTACATTCCAAAGACATGTAAGTTTGTTGGTTATCTGTTTATGACAAGAATACCGAGGAAAATAAGAAAAAAATAATTCAGTTGAATAATTGTTATTGTTTATTCACAGTTTTATAGTAGCCTATGTTTAAAACGAGGCTTTAATTGTGTTGCTTATATTTTACTTGCTATTGACCTATGTTTTCATTGCTTTTAGCTTGTCATATTTACTTGTGTTTGATCTGGTTTTATAAACTTCTGAACTACATAGTTGCACTACTGTAACTGTGTTTTGAATAGTGCAATATAAATAAAGTTTATGATTATTATTATTACTTTGAGGGGCGATGCACACTCTCTAGCAACATAGTTATTTCTATTTTTTGTATTTAAATTTTAGACGTTCAAGTTTGGTCAGTTTCTCTAGAGACAGTAATGAATTACAGTACACTGAGGGCAAGCAGGGAGGTAGAGCTGAGGATTCCTGCTCAACTTTATTGTCTCAATATTGCCTGGAAAGCATCTATAGATGGTGTCTATGGAGACAAACATATGAAATGACAGTGCAGCGTGCCGCTCATCCAGTCGTCGATCTCTCCCTCCCCTTGCAATCAACTTAAAACAAATCATTATCCAGTCAGAATGTCTACAGGATCTGCAAAAGGAAAACAAAATAGATTGGATGTTTCAATTTTGAATGTGCATGTTGCTTGTTGGTAGATAAGAGGTAGATAAGAGGTAGTGTGGATGTTGTCAAATGCCAAATAGGTAGCACTCACCTAACCCTAAATTAATGTTACAATTTTTGATACATACCGTAATTATCTTTCGATTGACTTTTTCTATCACCTCTAATTGAGCAAGTGACAGTTCATGTTTTAATCATTGTTTCCATGGACATTCTTATAATTCCACTTTGTTCCTCTTTTGAGTTTTTCTTGCTTATTTACCCACTACTTTCAGATTACTTACAGTGTGATTGAGCCTGTTCAAGTGTCTTGACTGTTTTTACTGTAATTGCTAATCAAACATTTATGGTCACAAGTGAATACTAACTCCTGTGTTGCAAGTTTCACTCCATTCAAACATAAGCTTTCATCTTTGGATGACACAAACAGATCCCTCTCAGCACTGTTTGAAACTTAATACACTTGAGACAAGAATACATGTTTGGAATAAAATGAATACAACATTTTTAGAATTGGTTGCTTAGGCTTCAGACTTAACATACTAAGTTTTTAATCTTGAACACCTATCAGACAGTGTAGTCACCAGAATAAAATGTTGGCCGTTAACTTTTCTCTAAACCAGTGATATGTTCATGTTGATATTTCCACAAATGTGCCAAAGTCAGGTCACACAATATGTGTATGACCTGACTGTCATGTTGGGATGTTCAGGACAACTTGTGGTGACACAAACTGGATCAGGTAGAAGCTCTGAAAAACTCACTTTACACTGTCCTCCCATCTGACTAGTTCTCAACCAGCTGGTGAATTTTACACACACACACGCACAAACGCACGCATGCACACACACACACACACACACACACACACACACACACACACACACACACACACACACACACACACACACACACACACACACACACACACACATGCACCACATCTGGATCACTGTGTTTTTGGGTATGTGGTAGAAATAAGCATTTATACTCATATACTAATATATACTAGATAAATTTGATACAGGTATTTGTTTTTTGACTACCATAACTATGTTCAGTCGTTATTTCATTTTAGTGAGCGGACAAGTGAGAAGGCTGTAAAGAGACACACCTCTAAATAAAATACTAGATGTAAATCTATTCTGTGCAGTGGAAGTGCCAAGAGATGCATTATTCAACAGTACTGTGTGAAAAATGAAAGCCATATGGGTGAGAAATTAATGTGAATGTTAAACAGTAATAAATAACTGTGCAACTGTGTCACATGATAGAATCAAGTACTGAAACAGAACAGAACAAAAAGACATAGTAGCTCTATTCAAAGTGGGGAATTAGGATAACAAACACATTAAAAATATGCAGATGTAAACACCAATATCAGATTGTTTATTATCCAGATAATATGTCTGGATACTGATCAGATTTTAATTCCACATGTAAATGGGGTATAAGTGGAGCATTTAGCAGCTAAAGATACATTTCCTCCGGAGCTGGTGGAGACCAAGCTTGCCTTAAAAAGAGAGCACACAACTTAATTACTACTACATACTACAAATTAGGGATGGCAACACTTACCGCTTACCAGATACACATGTCAGTCTGTTGGTTAATTTGCATACCAACACACTGTCTGCTAACCCAAGAGCAGTTTGAGGTAAAAAGTGAGGCACATTAAAAGTAATAGCACTATGGTAAACTGTACCACATTAAGAAGACCTGCAGCCATGTCTGAGGATGGTTCGCTGCCAAAGATCATGTTTCTGTGGGCCAGGGGGAGAAAGTGTGATGTACTGGTCTGAGGAGTATGGCTGCCAACAATTAAAATCTTGGAGATTAATTAACCAAAATTAATTGCACACACCAATATTACTTAAGTATTCAAAAACTGTTTCAGTGCAAATGTATTTTGGTCATTGAATGAATCATTGAATAAATGGACACTTTAAAATTTGAAAAGAGGTGATATTTCAAGCCTGAAGTACTCCAAGGGTACAACCATTCCTTGCTGCAAAAACTGAGCTTCTGTCAACAGTTCAATCTGGGTTTTTAAAGGGTTTTTAAAGCCTAACTCGAGTGTGTTTTGATATTTAGGTGATCTTTCCTGATACGTTTTATAATTTATGATAATTGACTACAGTAGAATATGGGACTTTTATGTCATCCACCAAGTTTGGCTTCTTTTGTTATAATAAAAGCTGATATAGGGTTGCATGTAGTCTCTACACAAGGCGGTGCCATAACCTACACAGGGGCCAACAGAAAAGTGAGCAATTATACATGTGTGCTGGCATTTCTCTCGATGGTGAGCAGACAGCAAGCTGACTTTCCAATTTAAACACACCAACCTATCCATCTCACAGCTGTGTCTCTGGGCTAAAGAGAGCAGACAGGCAGAATGTCTGCAGAGAGGGCAGTCCACTCCATACAAACCCAGGTCAAACCACTTGGTTTCGGCAAGCCTGCTTTTGCCACCAGGCTGCCCTTCAGCCGGCAGCCAAGAGAGGCTCTGGAGACTATAACCTAAAGAGAGCAACCAGCTGGTTAGGAGCGACAGCAAAAGCCGATTAGTGCAGTGTATTTATTGGGGAAACTTTTCCCAAGTGAACCAATCAGCCGGTCTGGTCAGTGCCACTGCAGACGGTCCGGTCAGTGTCATTGTGATATGCAGTTGCATTTCTGGGGAAGTGCATGTCAGGATAGGATGTAGGTTTGGCATCGATTCAAATATAATCCACATCTAAGTCTTGGTTTGAGAAAGCATGTTAACAGTCACCTGCCTCCATCATGTTTACAAAGCTGCTGGTCAAGGGGCATCAAAGAGTGCGATTAATTTGCGTAATTTTAAATTTAAAAGTTATTTATTCTACACACATTAATCAAAATTAACGCACTATGTTGACTGCCCTAATTAAAGGCTGGAAATACTCAATGTGTGTTCAGTGCTGCTGTGTGGCATTATCTTTCGCTTTTCATTCAACAGGTTAGACCATTCACACTGGACACCTGAGACATGCTTCTAATGCATGTGTCAAGCATGACTGCTACATTGCTTCATCTACATTAATATATACGATATTTATCAGACACTTTAGTGACTTACATTAATTCAGACATACATTCATACACTGATGGTGATGGCTGCCATGCAGAGTGCCAACCAGCAAACTGAGAGCAGTTTTGGGGTTCAGTATCTTTTCTAAGGACACATGACATGCAGACCAGGAAATGGAACCAACGACCTTCCACTGGCGCTGGCTCTACCCATATTTGTTAAGCGTGGCTGCTGCGTATCTTCACTAAGAAAGTCTGGCCTGTTTAGTGTAGAATATGTCATAGACATGGAGAGAATCCACACAACAGGTGAGGGGCAGTTTATTTCCTGTGCACTCTCTTTCTTTCATGTTCTATAATAGTCCAATAAATAATGCTACAGTTAAAATATGCACTTTATTTGTTGTAATTATCACGATGGCCAAAGACAGGAGTGATTTCCTGTGGCGCTCTGTGGTGCATCTTGGTGGGATCAGTCTAGTACTGAATGTACTCCTGTAGCTGACCACCATGTCATGGAGTGGATGGGAGCCATTGTCCAAGATGACATGCAACCTGGACAGCATCTTACTCTCTGACTTCACAGTCAGAGATTCCAGCTCCACCCCCACAACGTCACTGGCCTTGTGGATCAGTCTGTTCAGTCATTTGGCATCTGCTACACAACAGCATAGAGGATAGCACTGGCCACTACAGACTCATAAAACATCCTGAGCATAGTCTGGCTGATGTTGAAGAACCTCAGCCATCTCAAAAATTAGAGAGGTCTCTTTTCCTTCCTGTAGATTGCGTTACCCTGTCCAGCTTATTATCAGTGTGGACCCCCAGATACTTATAATCCTCCACAATGTCAACACTGACACCCTGGATGGAAATGGGTCAACAGCAGCTTGGTTCTCCCCAGGTCAGCAACCAGTTCCTTGATCTTCTGTGGACAACTTTGTCACATGGTGTAAGCGGAACCATCTACAGCTCAATGTGACAAAGTTGTCCACAGCATTCCTGTACTCATAAATCCAACTATTGCTGAGTAATCTGAGAACTTCTGGAGATGACAGGTCTCTGTGCAGTAGTTAAAGTCTGTGGTGTAAAGGTTGTTCCCCCTCTGGCTGTCTCGCTATTTCAGAGGGGTGAAGGAAAATCATGCCATCATATTTAGTGATGCTAATAAACGCGAGTGAGCCCAACAGCTCTCTAACACCTCCATGCTGTACACAGGCATCTAGTGTGACCTGTTAGGAGATCGGCCACCAATCAGTGTGGTAGAGGGCGAAGGATTCGAAGAGCTAGTCACTACCTCAAGCTTGAGGTCATTGTGACTGATCACATCGAAAAGCACTTTGAGAATGGTAGGCTAAAAGTCAAGCTGGCCAGACAAGCCAAGGTTAGCTTCGACACGTGACTGCTCAACAACTCTCACTGATAGAAGTTAATGTCACAACTACATTAACTTTATCCATGATGACATAATGAGATGCAGCCAGTGTGCTCCTTTCGTCAGAGTTGACATTAGCTGAGACTAGTGTGCTCCTCTCTCAGAGCCTCCCGTTCAGCACAGCAGACAACCTTGTTGAGAAGATGAGCCATTGTCCTGCAGCTCCCTGATTCAATGGAGCTGTTATTTAATAGGAAAGCACCACTTGTATTTCATGTAGTTTGGTGTTTTTTATTTTTTTATTTCAACTTTGTATAATAATTAACCTGTGAGTTACATTAGCCAAAACTGACAACCCTACTTAAAATGAAGGGTTCTGTTGGTCTGTGTTCATTGGATGAGTAAATGTGCAACTCACATAATTATGTGACGGTATGTTGTGTTTAAATCTATTTGCACTGCACACAAGTGGCATTACACAATTAAAAAAGAAAAGAAAAAATAACAGCTACAGACCATCTTGCAATGAGATCACAACAGCTGTAAACGAACCTGGTCTTCATTATGATCTAAACTACACACCTGTAAATTTTCCTAACTGTATATTTTGTATATAAACATATACATTCTGTATATCTGCTGATAATAACAAACTGCTTCTGTGGTAGTACTTTCTACAACAGGTGACTCTAGTACCACATTTTTCAGTGACTACAAGCACACACACACACACACACTCATTCACTGTGCCACCTGTTGTATAAACCTATTTACTCTCTTCCCAATTCCTGTCATAATGTACATCCATAAATGTGTACTATGAGTTCTATATCACATACACGACACAGACAGTGATATTGGGGACTCAAACACAAAGATAAAATTAATAATAAAGACAAAATTACTCTCAACAATTACAGTGTTTCTGTAAAGAAGAGTAATATTCATCATTCAGCAGGTGAGTGCTATTAAAATTATTTAACCATCAATGTAATATAATACACAGGAAGAGTTAATGTGTGAATGTAGTGATGATAGCAATGCAATCTGATACATTGCATATTGCATAAACAAGTACAAACAAGTCATAAAGAACTGGCTGAGCTTCATCATTCCATCACCAACAAGTCTGCTCCACTCAATACTAACTTCTTCTGTCCACTTGACTTATAAACAAGCCCTACAGTTAGTTTAAGGAATGCTGGACTTCCTGAGAAAAAAAAAAATAATAAAAAACTCTGATCAAGCATCACATCACATCACCATAAACTGATCAAAGGGCTTTAATCACAGGCATGTTCTTCCACAGAAAGCGAACAGGCTTTCCTTTTTAGGGATGCACAGCATGTCCTGGTTGCAGCTCCTCTACTGTAGCTGTCACTTCTTTAATTGATTTAAGAGAACCTAGAAGCCCCAACCACCTCTGGCTTAACGTCCAACCTCTCACATTGAATACTTCAAGAATAACCTTGATACTTGGCAATACGTGACAGAAAGCATTATTTAAATTTCTGTGTAGAGTCAGTGCCCTTTTGTTCAATCTCTCATTACTGAGCAGTGTAGGAGAGGAAAGCAGAGCAGTTACCTCGCTAAACCCTTCAGTGTCCCTCGGTGCCTCCAGTGTCTAAGTCCAAGTATTTCCCATTAGTCTCTCTCTGTGGTGATTTCTCTGTCCGTTAGTTCACCCTGTTGAACTAAAAGCGCGGTCTGTCAGCCCGGTTCCCTCTCCTCCCCTCTCTTCTCTGTGGATCCTCAAAGCGCTCACTCTTTTTTTCCCTTTAAGTCCCTCCCTTTCTCTCTCTCTCTCTCTCTCTCTCTCTCTCTCTCTCTCTCTCTCTCTCTCTCTCTCTCCCTCTCTCTCCCTCTCTCACCCCCCCTCCATTGCTGTACTCTCATCCAATTCCATCCAATTCTCTCCAGAGTCATGTCCCTGTCATTTTCTTTCTAGGTTTTTCTCTAAAATATACATATGTAGTTATGTGTTGGACAACAAATTTAAAAAAAAATGTTCAAAATGTGAAGAAAAAAAAAAAGTATTTTGGGGCTTTTTTAATGTTACATGAAAAGATCAACATCATTTTCACATCTGTGTTATTGGGAAGTACAGCAAACCCTTCTGTCATTCTAACTTAAGCCTTCATGCATTATCAGAAGATCCCACTGACCATTTATTTCTGAAATGTATTACATATTGCTAGTTATGTTCATTTGAAAGTAATTTGTGTTACTTTAATTGC
Source organism: Acanthopagrus latus (assembly GCF_904848185.1). Taxonomy (NCBI): domain Eukaryota; kingdom Metazoa; phylum Chordata; class Actinopteri; order Spariformes; family Sparidae; genus Acanthopagrus; species Acanthopagrus latus. Next base: position 2,803,361 of record NC_051059.1, read on the forward strand.
AACTAGGCACTGTAAAATGGAAGAAGGTAATACTGTTTTGCTACTGTTTTGCCTCAGTGTAACCTCTATGGCAACGTTAGCAAACCTTGTAATTAGTTTTGGCTAATTTTGCGTCACACTTTTTAAAATATTGTTATCTAACCTTCTGTAGACAGAAGCTGCAAATCTTTGACAGCATTCAGTTGCAAGACTCCTTACTGGTTAATATATATATATATATATATATATATATATATATATATATATATATATATATATATATATATATATATATATATATATATATATATATACACATACATACAAAGTCAGAGTGGACACTTCACTTTGCTGTACAGGGTAACAACAGAACAACAGGATCTGAAAAGGCCTGTGACATGTGGTCACTGTAATCACATTTTTAGGAGTGTAATGACTACCCAAGGTAACAACAAACTTGCACAAATGAAACCATTTCGGTCTGCTTGAACGAACAGTGTGTGAATCCTTTTTAAAGGAGCATGTTGAGAAGCATAGCAATAAGGCTACAGATTAGCCCTTTTACTTGTCCTTGACTGTATGTGAAAAATGTATTTCAGTCGTGGGTGAAAGAAGAAAAAAGAAGGTTTCAAATGTGTCGATCCCCGAGTTTGATGTGTGAGATACATTGTGCAAAATAGCCATGTGATGGGAAAATCTCAAACCAAAGTGCTAGCTGTATCCCACTGCCTCCAGTCCTTAAGCTAAGCTAGACCACATGCTCATTTATTTCTTTCTTAACTCACAGGCATAGCAGTTATATTGATCTTTTCATCTTAATCTTGGAAAGAAAGTATCAAAGCACATTTCCCAAAATAATGGGAAAAAAAGAAAAAGATGTTAGTGTGTAGGGTATGTATTCTTGCACAGAAGAAAAGCCGTAGTTAGTTCAAAGTGAATCATCACATTAATAAAATAAAACAGGAGATATATTCTGAATGTAACAGATTCTCTCTGTCTCCGTGTTAGTTTCTCTTTCTGCTCAGTTTGTGTCACAAAACTTCTAATTCTCTCCTCCACTGGCAGAGCCTCTTCCTCTCTTTTCATTTTATCTCATTCCCTTGTTCCCTGCTTCTCCTTCTTCTCCTCCCACCCCACAACACCACCCCCCCACACATCCCTCCAGGTAAAGATATTTCAGAGTTGTTGACAGAGTATCAGTCGTGAAGATTCCAGGCAAACAGTCTGTTTCTCTACCGGCTGTTTCGCTGTATTGTAGCTGAGACACTATCTGACTGCCTTTCCCCTGAGCTTCTCAAGCAGGGTTTCTCTCCCAGCACTTAATCACACACACACACACACACACACACACACACACACACACACACACACACACACACACACACATAAATACTCATAGAGTTACAAGTGTGCCTGTTATGACAGCCAAGCGCACAAACATTGGCTCCTGCATAAATATGAGCACACACACGGGATGACTTGTGTTGCTGACTTATGTTCTTTTTATGTATGCACACAAAAGAATATAAACACACTAATAAACATTAAAAACCCCACACATTTGTTATTTATGACATGCATGAAGACATTTGCATGCTGAAAAGCACACAAACAAACTTCTGATGTGACATGCCTTCATGGCCACACATGCAGCAGGTGAACAAACAAAGACAAAGACTAAATTGTGGATTAGCATCACCCCCCTCCCCCATCGTAAAGCCTGACACTGCAGGTCTCCTAAAGACCATGCCTTTCTTAACCAATTACAGACTTAACATGTGAAGAAAAGCATGTGTGTGTTTATGGGGAGACCTTGTTGTCACAGCTAATGCATTTTTCAAATGTTGTGGTGAAGAACATTCAGCCTCAGTACATGACAGCAACTCCTTGGCTGAGTAGTTCGACAGTTGATCTGATCAGCTGTTCTGTATCTCTTTTTGATCTAACTGCTAATCGAATAAGCTGCAGCTCTTGTGTTTTTGATGGCATTTGATGGATAACAGTCATTCACACTCACAACATTTGAAAAAAACTGTTTTTTGTTGTTTTATATTAGGTGACACACCACTGAAAGTGAGATAGAGGAGGGGTGGGGGCTGGACATAGCAAGAATGGCTGTAAAGGAAATAGATAGAAACATTGATGAATAAAAAAATGTAATTTAACAGATTTAAAAAAGAGCAAAGAAAGAAAGAGAGAAAAAAAGATTGTAGGATGTTGTAGAAGTGTGAAGTCTCATGCGTCTAAAACCACACACTGTTTAACTCTTGGCATCTGAAGAATGTTTTCTTCATTCTGGTTTTGTATGCAGTCAGACTAGTGGAGAAATAAAAATTGATTGATTTTTCATATTTTCAAAAATATGGAGCGACAGACCTCTGATTTTGTCATGGGTAGCTGTGCGGCATGTTTTGTCACAATCTAGTGGATGTGCTGAAAACATTTCGGCTCTGTAGGAAGTATGTGTGATTTTGTGTGACGTCTAGAAAATGTGAAGTTTGGGGAAGATTCAACCATCCACAGTGAAGTTACAACTTCCTTTCTTCATGACGACACTATGAAATTAGCCGGGCTGTCACACCCAAACTGTTTAACAAAAACTCACAGTTTTTGGTATGATGCATCATCAAAGCCTGAAAGTCTTCTTGAGCAAATTTGAGGTGGATATATTTAATCTGGGAGGCGTAGTACATCTAGGTATAAAGCATGTAATTACCTGTTACCAGTAGGTGACGCTTTGACTATGACTAAATCTGGCCACATGGCTGTAGTCACACCTATACTCTTGGGGTCGATTTGAACATGTACATTGTTTCATGTTTCACTTCCTCTGACATTATCAAATGTGACGTCTTGTCACAAGAGCCATTCAACCAAATCACAAGCTCATTATAGCTTTTCATCATCGATGTGTGTTGTTGTGATTAAGAAAAGCAGCTTGTGTGGCTCTGGATAATGCCTTCACATCTTCATAGTCTTTATGATCACCACATCATCAAAACATTTGCTGACATATGTCTGTAAAAATGTATATTCTTCAAGACTGATGTTGTTATCCTGAGTGGCAACATCTCTGAACATTTGCCAGTCTGTACACTCAAAACAGTCCTGGAGGGCTGCATTACCTGCATCTGTCCACACTCATAGTATGAACCTCTGAATAAACTCTGAGTAAGTAGGCTGAAAAAGCAGAGAAATGTGATCTGACAGTGTGTGGAGGGCTTTGTTGTTGCTCCCGGGAATATCTGTGTATACATAGTCCGAAACTGGAGAGGGACCTCAATATGAACATCAATAACTATAAGATAAGTGGCAGGCAAAAAATGTTAAAGGCTACAAAAATAGGAGTGCCCCTTTCATGTGCGAGGCCACATTACAGATAGACTGAACACCGTTCATGCTACCAGTAAAGTCTACTCCGCCTCCAGAGGACCAGCCCCTGTCAGTAAGCACAGTGGATATGAGAAAAATCCTGCTCAGAATGAATATACTAAATAATACGCGACACCTGGCCAGGTACTAAAAACATCACCTAGCTGATGTTAATATTGACATTCCTAACAGGAACAAATTTGTTCTTAAGTTCCACTTATGAAGATTTTACGAAGATTGTGGCATTCATGATTTTTTTCTTACCCAGGATTTATTCTTAGGTAAGAACAAATCCTACAAACACTCAGGAGTACTCTTACACACATCTCAGTGCTGACATGTTGGCATGGTTGTGTTTTTCCTCCTCTTGTGCAGTTCAATAAAATACAATATTACAATTTCATATTTTTGGTCATTTACAGAGAATTTCAATGTAGGAACACAGCTACGAACAATTCTGAGGCTTATGAACGCGTTGATGAATCTCACGTAAGGTTTTCTGAGGAACCCCTTAAGAGCAATTTAAGAAAGAATTCTTAAGAAGTTGTGTCTGGTCTTAATGACTACCGCCCTGTGGCTCTCACCCTTACCCGATGAAGTGCTATGAAAGACTGGTTCTCCAGCACATCACACACGACATCCCCGCCAGCTTGGACTCAGGATGCACCGATCCGACTTTTTCAGTCCCGATACCGATGCCTGGACTTTGTATATCTGTCAATGCCCGATACTGATCCGATACCGTTGTTGTATTACTGACACTGGGTCGGCATCTAAAACAATTAATTCTAAAACTTTCTGTGTTATTGCCAATGCTTTCAAGCTTTCCATTGGAAACTTTTCGCATCATTGAAGTGCATCTGCCAGTGTTAGTTGCTGGGCTGTACCATCTCCTGCTCCTTTGGTTTTGTTGAGCAGCACGAATTTGGTGTGCTCCTTAGCATGGTGCTTTTGGATGTGCTTGATTGAATTTCCCTCGGGATAAATAAAGTATCTATCTCTCTATCTATCTATCTCTCTCTCTCTCTCTATCCATCCATCCATCCATCCATCTAGGTTGGTAGTATTGTACTTTGCAGTACTACCAGCACCCCTCAAAACATTTACTTTGCAGACATTGAGTCAAAAGGCGAAGCTCTCGATTTACTGGTCAATCTACGTTCCTAAACTCACCTATGGTCATGAACTTTGGGTCATGTCCGAAAGAATAAGATCCCGGATACAAGCGGCTGAAATGAGTTTCCTCCGCAGGGTGGTGGGGCGCTCCCTTAGAGACAGGGTGAGGAGCTCTGTCACCCGGGAGGAGCTCGGAGTAGAGCCGCTGCTCCTCCACATCGAGAGGAGCCAGTTGAGGTGGCTCGGGCATCTGTTTCGGATCCCCCGGGACGCCTCCCTCGGGAGGTGTTCCTGGCATGTCCCGCCAGGAGGAGACCCAGAGGAAGACCCAGGACACGCTGGAGTGACTATGTCACCCAGCTGGCCTGGGAATGCCTTGGGATCCTCCCGGAAGAGCTGGAGGAAGGGTGCAACATGTGCAACATGCCCTTTCCGTGTACATTTATGGTCAGCGGCAGAGCGAACAACTGACATTATCTTAAAGACTGGCTTTGAATTTTGTGCATTACGCAAATGCTAGCTAAACCAGGTCAGATGTGGAAACATTAGCAACTACTACGGTTTATCTATCACTGAACAAGTATGGAATTTAATGAGATGCGACACAATAAACACAATGCAAGTACAACAGAAATGGTACTGACTTTTCTTTATTCACCTGACAGAGTGTCACAAGAGCATCCTTCCAAAGGAAAATATCTAAAATCACAAGCAGAAACTATGAGCAACTGTCCACTACAAGTTTACTACAGCTGAGAGAAAAAGTCTTTTGGTCTTCTGCTGTATGATTAAATCACTTCCTGCTACACAAAGGGGAACAGACTTGTGTGTGTACATACAGAGTAGCCTTTTATACAATACATTTTGTGTCTTTTGTCAGGTTAGTAAGAAGGACGCCAAAAGAGAGAAAGAAAAAAATGATGGCTAGAATGAAGTGTGCCAGAGAGAATGTAGACAAAGACCAGTACTTCTGGAATGGTGTTCTTTGGACAGATGAGTCTAAAATTGAATTGTATGGACACCAGAACAGAGGAATGTTTGGCGTAAACCAAACAAAGCATTCCAAGAAAAGATCCTCATACCAACTGTGATGGTTTGGGGATGCTTTGCTGCAGCAGGACCTGGCCAGTTCAATCCACCATGAATTCTTCGCTGTCGGAGAGGATGCTTGAGGAACATGTGATACATCTGCAAAAAATGTAAGCTGAAGTGGAACTGGACCCTGCAACATGAACGCGACCCAAAGCATGCCTGTAAATCCACCAGGGACTGGCTGAAAACTAAGAAATGGAGAGTTTTGGAATGGCTGAGTCAAAGCCCAAATCTTTAGCGTTTAGCCACTAGCTACCTGGCTAACATTTCACAATAAGTTAATGATCACACAGTAGCTAGCTTTCCTTCCTTTCCCAGACATTCTTATAGCTTTCTTTTTGACTTTTGGACTGAGGGATAAATTGCTGGTTATGTCACATATTTTTTTTAACAGAAGACCTTGCATACTGTTCTTAACACAGTCAATATCTGTATGTCTGCCATGTGCTTCAGGCTGCTCTGGTCCAGAACTGGTTCACCAACTATGATCAAGTTGAAGTTGTGTACTTGCCCCCTTACTCCCAATTTCTAAATCCTATTGAGTAATTTTATTTCCACTTGGAGATGGCGCATATATGACCGCCATCACATGCCTGTATGCCTCTTCTGCAGGCAATGGAACAGGCCTGCAGAGACATTGAGGTGAGGTCAATCCAGGGATGGGGGATATTTTCCCCGATGCTTAGCGAGAGAAGACAATGCTTGTGATGTTGATGAGATCCTGTGGCCAGACCCCAACAGACGGTATGATCCATAAGCCCACCTGCGCACACTTGTGTTTTTCCGTTTACAGTAGTGCATTGTTTGTTTTATTTTTGTTTTATTTTTGCTTTAACTGAATTGACTGTACTGTAAAATTCTCTAATGTAAATGTATTGATTTGGTTGTTGCGAAAATGTGCCTTCTATGGAACTGAATCAAAACAAAAGACTGCAGTGTTTTATATAAAGTAGACTAGTGTGTTGCTGCTGATCTTAAAGTGTATTCATATGATGCAAGTGAGTATCATTTTGTCATCAGGGTGGCATTTTGACAAAGGATTGTTAGGTTTTGACGTAGATGTTGAATGGTTTATTTCCCAGTGTTGTGTCTTATATGCTTGTGTGTAGAGTTTTAACACATTGAGCCAAGTTTTGCAAAGCGTGTTCAAGCAACGGGCAAAACTGCAAGAGTAATCCCTTCTTTTGATTATGTTAAACTTACAGGAAAAGAAAGGCCAGTCAGCTCAATTAAGCAGCTGTTGTCTAATATTGCCATACTGGCTTTTACTGAAAACAAATGAACACAGAGAGACAGAGTACAGCACATCGACAAATCATCAGTCATACACAGTATTTGTTGACCTATGCTACAGCAGAGCAGGTTCTTTGTGTTGGCAGAGGTATTATACATCTGAACGGCTTTAGTAAAACAAATGTCTCCTCCATCAGCAAAAATGAATTAAAAGCTGCCTATAGATTGCACTTAAGTCATACTATATAGTAGCTGCTGAAATGTGTGAACTGTCTTCTCTGCAAAGTCAGTTATGGTGTTCTACGATCAAGTGATTATGAGTAGACTCAACAGTGCAAATATGTGGTGTGTGTGTGTGTGTGTGTGTGTGTTCTCTGGTCCGCCCCTGCACAGATGGTATGGCGTGCCCCTTTAGAGATGCACAACTTAATCCCTCAAACACATGGTGGGTTTAATCAGAGTGTGTGTGTGTGTGTGTGTGTGTGTGTGTGTGTGTGTGCGTGTGCGTGTGTGTGTGGGGGGGTGTTTCAAGGGAGACTGTGTGTGACTGATACAACATTTTGTGTGTGTGTGTGTGTTTGCGTGCATGTGTGCATGTGTGTGTGTGTTTGGAGGGTTGCTGGTATGTAACGCACACAAATAAGTGGTAATGGCTGTTGATATATGAAATATGATGATAATGAATATGAAATGTTAATATTAGTATTCTGGGTGTAACATGACTGTATACCAACTTGTCAACAAACCTGCTGTATCACATGATGCCCTTTGGTTTTTCACAAGATGAATGAATTAAGATTTGTTATTTTGTGTATGTGCTCCCCATCCACATGCATACACACTGCTTTATGTGTGCAATATATTGTATAATCCTCCAATGTGTAAAATAACTAGAGCAACAGTGCCCCCCCAACTGGTTCAGTATAGTAAGTGGTGATAGTCTGTTTGGATGAATGAAATGCTCTGGTTGGAAATGCTGCCTCACACTTTATTCTGCCATACAGTGGCCAACAAAGGCAAATGTGCAGCAGCTTAAGAGAACATGCACGTAGACAAAAGTGAATTAAGAAAATGTCTATTTGTCAACAACTGTGCAGCATTTAGGAAATGCACTGCAAATACACACAATATAACCAAACACACTAACGCGCTGCAAAGGCCTGAGAAATGTAGGCCTTTCATTAGGAAAAATATGCAAAAGCATTGCAAGGTAAAAAAAAAACAAAAAAACACAAACCCAGAAAATACATGAAACAAAAATATGCTGCATATCTAGTCGACACAACAAAATTGCTCTGCGAACAGAAACAGAGCTGGGCTTTCCTCCAAAAAGTCTCCTGCAAAAAGTCTGAATTTAACAAAGAGACTATGAGTGGCTACTGTAGTTTCTGTTTCAGTTTTTAAATCTGAGAGCATAATCAGATGAAGCATTTTGAACCCCAGTACAGCCATACCAGATACACCAGCTGTATTAGCTGTATTATACATTATACTGTGACATCTTACTCTCCAGCTTGTGTTTGCCCCTGCTGTTGTCTTTTTCACAGGTCAGTCTGTCTTTCAGATCTGCTCTTGCACCACACTGACCTGTGTGATGCGAAATACTGTCACTTGTATCTGAACTGCTTTAAACAGGGGACAGGTTAATATGAAAATACCATCACCACCTGTAAATGTTGGGATCTTTCAGGGGCTTTAAAGCACTTAGATGCTGTGAGTGCACAGAACATTGGTTAAGAAACATCATCATTGCCATAAACTTTTCCTACTTAACCGTAACGACAATCACATTATGTTAACAGAACACTTGATGAGAGCGATATGTGTTCATGATCACGGTGTAAAATATCAGTACAGTTGAAAAATAAGTCAACTGGCCTTGCCTTTGACTGTCTGTCTTCTCAGGCCACAGTGTATTGATTTCTATTAACCCTTTAAGCGCCAAAGTCGCAAATTTGCGACACAGCACTGTACTCAACAAAACAGCTGTTTTCTCCTAACGGGGGGTTACATGTCGTTCATACTCCTCACCACTAGCTAGCAGACATCTCTTACTTAGACCTTAGCTCATAAATATGTCATGCTTCAATGCAAAATGTTCGAGGAAGTCCCATGCAAACTGCTGGGTGAGAGACCGGAGACAGCGCGCAATGGAGCTATTCTGCTGAAGCGGCAATGGTGGATTTAGAAGTTATTGAGACGAAATAAACGACGATAGCAAGCAAATAGTTGACACGTAGGGAAGTGATTGAGCTCCCATTCGCTGATTCTGAAATGGAAAATCTAACTTTGGGAGATGACGGTCGGGCAATTAGTAAGCTTGCTAGTCGCGGTGTGTCTTTGCATAACAATGGCGCTGCCGCGCAGAGCGAGGAACATGCACAAGCACAAACATACGACCCTTTGCCCAACATAGGTGGGAATGGAAATGATACACGAGCTCGTATCCGTAGGGGAGTGAATGGATGTGGTAAAAGTAGCGGTGGTGGTGAGAACAGCGCTGGGACCGGCGTTAGTGTTCACTCTTTCTACCGCGACGGTCACGTAGCATCCATCCGCGGCAGTGGTGCAGCTGTGCAACACAGCAGTGTTCACGAAGCACCGAGCACACACGAGTCCAGCTCTTCTCACTAGAGTGGATAGCAGGGGGAGACGTGGGCGAAGTGTCCATAGAAGGGCTGATGGGTTTCGTAGGGGAAACAGGGGAAGGCAGAACAGGGCTGGACATGATGATGATGATGATGATGATGATGGTAATGGTGGATGGGCTTACTTTAGAGATGAGGAAATATATCAGGAATGGATAAAGCTCTCTGACAGAGCTATAGTTCTTATTCTCTCTGTGCCTTGCCATGACAGGCTCCACATTCTACAAATACTGCAAACTTTTATCTGGATAGATGGGCACAGATAAGGCCTCTGCAGCTAAAAGATGCCTACTGTTATATAATAGTAATAATAATAATAATAATAATAATAATAATAATAATAATGAAGAGAAGAGAAAACAAGAGAAGGGAAAGAAAAAAAGACAAGAAAAAGAAAAAGTGTCCTGGGGGGTTGTGGTGGGTAAAAAAAAGAAAACGCATACTGTTTACATGAGTTTTGTGGCTTAGAATTTACTTTTTCCCTGTTCACTTGATGTGTGGACAACATAACAAATGGATGGAGGGGATGAATATGATGAAATAAGTTCAACTCTCAAAATATCAGGTATTTCATGGAAATGACATAATCCAATATGGCCGCCACCATATGACGTCATAATATGCAAATTAGATGGGGAAATTTACTCCCAAGATAAACTTTAGGTCATTCTCAATATTTGTCTCATTTACACTTTGTCTCTATCTCAAACCATTTTCAAGCCAGAGCCTTCTGAAATTTAGATGTCAAAATCTAGTATTTTTTAAAATAACCTGTAAAAAAGGTTAAGACCTCTGGAGGAGGAGAAAACACCCCTTTTCCCAGATTGGAACATGTTTCTTTACTTCAAGTTTAGTAAATCACTTGTCTTTGACCTGAAGTGGCCTGCCTCCATCCCAGCAGACACAGTGTCTTCCTGATGGAGGAGCTCTCTCAGTTCAGTTATTGTGCTTTGTGCTGCAGACGGACATGGAATGGGAGTAAATACATGCTTTAAGCAGTTAAGATTAGTTTGGCCATCATGCCAGACAGAGGTACGTCTTACTTTCTTGAGCTCATACTCCTAAAAAGGCTCACATTTCATCAGTCTTGCTCAGACTGCTAAAAGTCTTTTCAAGTACAGAAAAAAGTTGGTTCACTTTTACCTTTGATGCCTGTGTGTCTTTTGTGTAGTTTCTTTTTTTAAAGCATAGAGAAAAACTGTCTGGGAAAAAAGTAAGAGTATTATTTGTTTGTCAATTAACTCCTCAGAAAGATAGCTAATGCAGCATGTCATCATTTTTACATTCTTTGGGCAAATCACTGAATTTAACAATACACATTTGATTAGCACATTGTTATTTAAGCCACAGTTAAATCATGATGTAGTTAAGCTGTCTCAAAATCCTGACTGTGTTGGGACCTCACCGAATGGTCCTAAAAATAAAGAGCACTAACAAAGCCTGAAATCAAAGGAAAAGCCCTTTAAAGTAATACGTGAGTTCCAGATTTGTTTTATTTATTTTGGTTATTGGAGCCAGTGGCTCTAACTGTTATGAGGTTTAACAGCCGTCTCTATTTATTTGTGATGTAATGACAAATTATCTTCTGATTAGATCAAATGGCAGATTTACACCAGGACAATAGTCCCCGTTTTCTCCCAGTGTCACAAACCGGGCCGCATGGCCATGACAAAAAAGGGAGATACACACAACACAGTCAATTTAACAAATGATTTATTAATATAAATAATAATATAAGAGGAAACGTTAACTAACAGTGGGATGTGAAATCACTGTAGGGTGGTGTGCATGAGTGAATAAATGTATACATGTGCAGTGTTTGTATGGTGCAGCAACACACACCATATAGCAACCAAAAACCGGGATGATGTGACTGAGAGAAGAGAGAGACAGCTGCTGAAGCCAAGAGGGCTTTTAAAAGTTCAGAGGCCAGGTGTTGCCAAGTGTGGCTAACGAACCCAGGAGCTGCCACTCTTCTGCCACGCCCACCTGCAAGGAAAGCAGCCACACAAACAATACAGGCAGACAGGGTCGTCACACCCATCACCCCAGTGGATTCTTGCGTCACAATGTAGATGACATATTTTAGTTTTCAAGCTTCACTGAAAAGCACATTATTGGTCTCTGTACGCCAATCTGGACCTTGTGTCCTATCACATCATAAAGGAGAGCTGACAGCTGCATCATATAATAGGTTAGATGGGCACAGGAGCAAAGTGTACATTCAGAATGTCTTTCACAAAAAAGTACACACTCCTCCAATGCCAAACGAAGAGGGGCTAACCTCAAAGTACAGAGGGAGGTCAAACATCAGAAACATTATCATCTTTGCCTAAGGGAAGAAAATTTAATTAAGTGTTTCTTTGAGTTAAAATGTGCCTGTCCACCCAGTTCTGGGGAAATCCACCAGGGTACATTGTAAAATATCTTCCCACCTGACAAGGACATCAGAGAATATATGAACATTCCTTAATCCTCCTCGGCAGAAGTAGCAAAAAACAAACATGTTTTTCACTAGGATTAAATGTAGAGACAGTTGTAATCCTTTGAGCTTTTTGGCCATCAGCAGGCCAACGTTATTACTGTAAGTTATCTCTGCATCTTCTGGAAAGAGTGACAGATAATTTTGATAAGATCGTTATGGTTTCCAGATGATTAAACAACCCAACTGCCAGAATAAATTACAAAAATGTGTTTTTCAGCAAATTATTGATATGCTGAAACTGTATATTAAAGGTCCCATATTATGAAAAAAACATGTTTTCTCTGGTCTCTACATACAGTATATAAGCTGGTCCTCCCTGAGTCTGCCAACTCCCAGAATGAGGAAAACAAGTGATTCCTGCATGGTCTCTGCACCCACCCACTGGTAAAAGGGCGCTCCTACAGGCTGTTCAGATTCAGCTCCTATTGTTACATAACGAAAGGAGAGGTTATCATAGGCCGGCCTCGTCTGCTCGGTGATAGGAGATATCCGAGAGGGGGGAGTCCATCTCCGAGGTGTGTCCTGCAGTAAACTAGCGGTGTCCTGCAATGTCGTCACTCAGAGCTAGACATGCAAATTACTCTGTGTTGCTGGTTGTAAAAATCAACTTAAGCGCCTATATTCTGTCCCAGCTACAGAAGAGACAGTGGTTGCGTTTCATTTTTAATGACAACATGCCGTCGTAAAAGGATCAGTCCCAACCATACGGGACCCAGCAACTGCACCCGAGCCACAGGTAAGTGTCACTACGTTTTGATAGTAATTACAGTTGCCAAAGAACTATAAGTTACCTTTACCGTTAGCAGGAGCTAGCATTAGCTACATGGTAGTAACTATAAGAACACATACGAACAAACTAACATTATTCAGACACACTAACCATTCTGAAACGTCCTGCTGCAGCCGCAGAGTCTGTGCTTCATCAGGAGCCTCTCCTCCTGGGTCTGATTCTGGGTCAAACTGGTATGGTCGAACGACAGCATCTTGGCGAGCCATAGCGATACATCTTCCATAAACATTAGCGGGTGCTACCGCTAGCGTAAGCGGCATCCTCTCCCTGAGATCAGGCAAGGCAGTCATTGACAGACGGAGCTCATCAGCATCTAAAGGTGCAGGCACATAAACAGCCTGCACTCAGTAAAGCTCACTTTTAGACAGCTGAATTTCAGGATCATTGATGGGTTTGGGGCATATTGGATACAGTGTTGTTGGACCTTCGACAGCTGTGTGAAATTGATGAAAAACAATACAATATGGGACCTTTAATTATGTTACTACTTTTCTGTAGGTTCAATTTTCAGTTTTGATCTGGCTAGGTTTAGACACAAAAAACAGTGGGTTGGGATTAGGAAAACATATTATTTTGGTTTAAAATAACTTTGGTCACATCAAACACAGCTAGAGATGCCCTGAGGAATCAGATATACACCTGGTTTTGTTGCCACAAACATGGCTTGAAATTGAGATTTTATTAAAGCTGACATAAGTGATACATTTTTATTGAAATAGCATTTTATTCCAACAGTAATCCAACAGTGTTTGGTCAGTAACCCATGTCATTCCTCACCCTACTCCTGTAGTAAAAGAGAAAAGACAGCAGAACAAACAAGAGCTTAACTAAAAGGAATATAAGACAATATAAAAAGAATATCTGGTGGTGTCAATGTTAAAAAGCCGTGGCTTGCACTGTGATCACTAGCAACCACAATCATCTTCACTTCCCAATATGAAATTCAGGTCATAAACCTGCATCATCGAAGGACATTTGAGATGTACAGCCTTGACGTATCAATGGTTTCCAAAATTATTAACCACCAACATTTAATTCTGGCAAGCTGGCTTGATCACTGCTGGTAATGTCATTAATATTTTCCTCATTAAGGATATATCACCTCCCTCTCTCTGTTAAACAGTGGAGCAGAGGATCCAGCAGTCGAGGATCAAATCCATGTCCCTCACTAAAGACAAGTGCCACTGGTTAATATGTGCCAGGCTCTGGCACACCTCGCTCTTAAAGGGAATGAGAGACGACACTCAGATTGGTTGGATTTATGTTCTACCCAAAGCACACTCGTGACTAATTCAGAGCTTAAATACAACCACTTTGTGCTGTGTGCCACACTTTGCGCCCAGATTATTAAACATAGTCTGCATGTGAAATTATGTTATATGAACAAGAATATCAAATTAAGAAATATTTTTGGAAAAAGGTAATATGTTTTATAACATATAACTCATTCATTTAGGCACACATTTAGTTTGGGATTGTCATCAGGCTTGCCTCAATAAATTAATGTTGCACAAACTGGACAAACAAATCAATATGCAATAGTTTTTTTTTTTTGTTTTTTTTTTTTTAAAGGCTGGCTACACTTCATGACTCATTCCTCTCAAGATTCATTCACAATATTAATACTTGCAGTGATTACATTTCATTTTATCATCAGTAACATTTTGCTGATATCAAGCTCCGCTCATCATTCTGAGCCAATCAGGTCACCTCTTCCTTTTCTTTTACAAGTCTGTGCACTTCCCACTGTGGTGCTCTGACAGTTTTGTAATGGATGAGGGGACCAGGCAGCCTGCAGCAGAAAAGCTTTTCCCAAGAGGGAACTGATGTCCTTGGATGCAGATGGCCTGCCGCCAAGGGCAGATGATGTTCTTTTTTAGCTGAATTCATATTTCTGCAGGCACCATATTTCTCATCATGTTTAGCATTATTTTGTCATTTCCCTCCAGTTTGTTTTACTTGAGTGATTAAGATGGTTACATTCACTTAATCCCTGAAAACACTAAAGGCAATAATGATACAGCATCCAATAATGCAAGAAGTGGCTGAAGCTACTTTCACAAATCATCAATTTAAAAGAAGAAAGAGTACAAAGAACATCAAAAATAAAGTTTATAGACCTCTGGACATTGCATAATTAATTCATAATGCAAAACTTGACTGATTAAACATTACTTACAATGCTCCAGGTGTCCTTTTCTTGTATTGAGCAGGACAATGTTGCAGACCTGCAGTATCCAGATATCCACAATTTAGTGAAAGAACATCATTTTTAACAACACATAATGACATAGAAATAAAGCTAAGAGCTGATAAAAGTTCAATCTAAAATGGATCATGTACTGCATATCTCTCTCTGTATAAAAATCAGAGGTGCATTTGCTGCCTTTTTTAAATATTCCTTCAATAACTCATTTTTTTCATCTCATTGCTTCACCCCTGAGACTGCAAATTATTTATGCACAAAGGTTTTAGAAGTTGGGCTTCAGACTCAAATGACAAACACTAAAACTTGATTCTGCACTAAAGCAATGTTTATCACATAAAACTCTATGGTCTGTGAGAATAATGTTTATGTTTATCGATATCTGTAAGACATTAGTACTGTTATTAAGTATCTAAACTAATCAGTTGGAGTTGTAAGCATGAGGGATTGGCAAGAAAATACTATGAGATGCAGCATTGCCTCTCCCACTAAGATGTCCTTGTTGAAACAGCTGGATTCAGGATTTCACCTTTGCATGCATTTATCAGGGCATCACCTGATGGTCTGTGCTAAGGACATCTGTGTAAATGAGGCAGCAAACTTTATTCCAAACTTTTGCCCTGAGCACGCTAAATGACCCCCGCTTTAAAACGGAGAGAAGAAGAGATGACGACGAAGACAATGACAATGAAGAACAATATATGTATGTCATAACTACTTACATTTCATTAGTTTTTACTGTTGTGGGTTGTTACTGTTGTTCTTCATTGTTGTCGTCATCTTCCACTTCTCTCCATTCTAAAGCCAGGGTCGTTTAGTGCGCTAGCTATCTACACATAGGTACTGAGCTGTGTCAGTCAAAATCCAATTAGTCAATGGGGGCACTCTGCTGAAAAGGCCCGCCCACCCGAGAGGTTTGTGCCAAAACTGCAAACAAAAAGTCAGGGAGCGCTAACAAGACAGAGCTGCAGAGAGACCGCAAAGCTGAGAGTCAGCACAAGAGTCTGAGAGGAGAGAGACCAGCAGAGGGAACTGTAAACAATATAATGCATTATTAGAAGAGTAAAAGACCAATATTTTACAGTATTTGACAAATTACTTTATTGCAAGCTCTGTTTGCAAGTTCTATTGCAAGTTTATTTTTGAAATGAGTTTTATGTTCTCTCAAATTCCTGTTTTTGTTTGACATTTATGAAGTTTTGTTTGTTTCTTTTGGCACAAATCTAATTCCATACTCTCCTGAATGGTCAAGTGAGCCGAAATTCCACATGTCATGTTTGACTGCCATGCCTCTCCAGTGTGAAGAGACTCACAAATTGATCCGAATGGATCCCAAACCATGGTTTGGAGACTAACACAGGTGTGGTGGTATGTCAATATCACTACGGGAGAAAGTATTCTAGAAAAGGAATAGTTTTAATCAAAAATGTCTGCAATTAAAATGCTGAGTTGGATCTTGAGAACTGGTCAACTCATAAATAAAGAAGTTTTTCTTGGCGACTAGGATGTCTTACCCAAAAGCAATTATTAAAACTCAGTTATATATCCTAGTGGGAGTTGTGATGTTGTTGTTAATATGGGGTAAGGGAGACCTCTAGTGGCCAAAATGTGTCATAGTAGCGCTTAATTTTGTACTGTTGGGTTTGCCGTAGGCAGTTCGTTTTGTATGAGAAAGCAAAGCAGTAAGGTTTTTCCTTTTCAATGTTTATGGCCAAGAAGACATTTGCCTGTAAGTAAATTTCTGTTCAGCTGCTGTATAAATATAAAATGAGAATATCTATGACGAAAACCATAGTTAAAAACCGAAATTACGTTTCATATCTTTAGTTAGCTGTGGAATTGCTAACCGTTAGCTCTGTAATGGGATTTCCCATAGACGTTAGCATTAAGCTAACACTTTATTTTCTACTACTTTCAGTGTGTTATCTCATGCGAATATCCTTGAGAAACGAATGTAACCAAGGCATATTTTGTATGTTTGGTTGCAGTTTTACAGTGCATCTTAAGTAAAAGGTCTGAAGATAATTCCGGCATCCGACTTTTCTTGGGAACCTGTTAGCTATCTGCCGAGCTTGTAGCCTCACATCAACACACACGAGCAGGGGCAGAATAGTAAAAAGGCAACTCTTCCAACCGCCAGCGATCCTCCAACCTGTGAGTAGAAGAAAATAAACCGAATAACCATGACGCAGAATAACGAAGAAGTGGATTTGGATGAACTGGAAACACGTTCGCAAGTATCAAATTGCTCACGATCCAGCAGACTGTCAGTAGCTAGTTCTCTCGCCTTGAAAGCACGGGCTAAAGCTGAAGCCACGCGCGCTGAGCTGGCGTTTGCTAGACAAGAGGCAGAGATGTTAAAGCAGCAAGCGATAATACAAGCTAACTTACATGAACTGAGAGTAGAAAAGGCGGCTGCAGCCGCACAAGCAGAGGCTGAAATACTAGAGGCTGCTGCTAATGAATACGAACAGGCGAGCCCGCCTCAGCAAAGAAAACACATAATGTTACCTCAGAACCCTATTGAACTACGTAGTGAAAATGCAACAGTGCAAATGCCTGTTCAACAGCCAGGTCACCTGTCCCTTCAGAGTGTAACAGCCGGCACAGTAAACTCACTCACAGCCTCACCTCCTGATGCAAAGCCACCTATGACCTCACATTCACCAGTGCGCCAGCCAACCATGGACAACGGTGTTCAGAGCTGTAGGAATCAAGGTGATATACCATCAAGTGAAATCAGTGAACATGAGTTTATTGAATTGGCCCCACATCACTCGTCCCAAAGACAAGCTACCTGGGCTTCACAACAGCAAACTAGCACTGCGCGGAAGACGCCATGCAGCTACAGGGAACTTCCTCATAACATGGGCTATTCCAGCAATGAATACAAGCCTCACCAGCCATACCAAACGCATTCACTCCCTATGTACAACACTAGCCCATCCAGTGCAGTGGCTTCGGCTGACTTAGGGAAGTATCTGATGCGACGCGAGTTGGTGAGTTCAGGCCTGCTGAAGTTTGATGACAGACCAGAGAACTATTGGGCCTGGAAGGCATCTTTTCTCAGTTCAACTGATGACTTAAAGCTCTCTGCCAGAGAGGAACTTGATCTATTGTGCAAGTGGCTTGGGCCATCGTCGTCTGAGCAAGCTAAAAGAATCCGAGCTGTACACATTCACAATCCACCTTCAGGCCTCAGGATGTTGTGGCAGAGACTGGAGGATGTTTATGGCTCTCCGGAGGTGATCGAGAACGCTCTTCTTAAAAAAGTTGAAGATTTCCCCAAAATCTCTGTCAAGGACAACCACAAGCTGAGAGAACTTGGAGACATTCTCATGGAGCTTGAAGCAGCCAAGACAGATGGTTACTTACCTGGTCTCTCGTATCTCAACACCTCCCGGGGTGTCAGCCCCATAGTCCAGAAACTACCGCACAACCTACAAGAGAAGTGGATTACTGTTGGATCACATTTCAAAGAACAACACAGAGTGCCATATCCACCGTTCTCAGTCTTCGTGAACTTCATCTGTGAACAAGCAAAGACACGCAATGACCCCAGCTTCACCAGCATAACAGGATCATGGTGTGGAGCCAAGACAGAAAAGAGTGGCATAGCCAGCAACCAGGTGAGAACATCAGTCGCTGTGAGAAAAACTGAAGTCTCAGCGGAGAGCAACGACAGTGGCGGTACCACAGCAACCCAACCTGATGATAATCCTGACAGGCAGTGCCCTCTTCATAACAAGCCTCATCCACTGAGAAAGTGCCGCGGCTTTAGAAACAAAACACTGGATGAAAGAAAAGCATATCTAAAGGAAAAACGCATCTGTTTCAAGTGTTGTGCGTCATCTACCCACGTTGCTAGAGACTGTGACAAGCCTGTGCAGTGCAAAGAGTGCAACAGCGACAAACATCTCTCAGCGCTGCATCCGGGGCCTGCCCCATGGAAAGTTGATGTCCAGCAGGCTAGCACAGACCATGGCGGGGAGCAGCGACAGGAAGCTGAGGCTACCCCATCAGTGAATCCCAAATGCACAAAGGTCTGTGGCAGTGTTCACGCTTCAAAGTCATGCTCCAAAATCTGTCTTGTGCTTGTGTATCCTGCAGGACAAAGAGACAGAGCTATGAAGACATATGCAGTTCTCGATGAGCAAAGCAACAAGTCACTGGGCAGAACAGAGTTCTTTGAGCACTTCGGCATTACTGGAGAAGGATCAACGTACACTCTAAAAACATGCTCAGGGGTGTTTGAGACTGCAGGGCGACGCGCCAGCAACTTCATTGTGGAATCGCTAGATGGCAACACACAAATTCCCCTGCCTACCTTGATCGAATGCGACATGCTGCCAGACGACAGGTCCGAAATACCATCGCCAGAGGTAGCCAGACATCATCCTCACCTTCAGCACCTGGTGGAGAAAATCCCAGCTGTAGACCCAGATGCGTCTATCCTGCTCCTCCTCGGACGAGACTTGATTCAGGTGCACAAGGTACGAGAACAGTGTAATGGCCCTCAAAGCGCACCGTTTGCCCAGCGGCTCGATCTTGGATGGGTGATCATCGGAGATGTGTGCCTGGGAAGAGCTCACAGGCCAAACAGTGTCAGCGTCTTCAGAACCAGTGTGCTGGCAAGTGGGCGTCACTCCATCCTCAGCCCATGCACCAGCAGCCTAGTGGTGAAAGAGAAGATTGACAGCCGTGAGCCTCCCCACAGCTTCCCAAGTGTCTCTGCATTCAGTCACAGTGACGAGGTGGAGAGCTTAAGCAGAAATGTGTTTCAGAGAACACAGCATGATAACAAGCTTGGCATGTCTATTGAAGATGAACTATTCCTTGATCTTATGGACAGAGAGGTTTACATGGATGAAGCAAACTGCTGGGTAGCACCTCTGCCTTTCAGGCCAAACAGGCCGCGTCTGCCCAACAATATGCAACACGCCATCAACCGTCTCACATCCCTGCGCCGCATGCTGGAAAAGAAACAAGGCATGAAGGAACACTTCTTCAAATTCATGCAAGCGATGTTTGATGCAGATCAAGCAGAGCCTGCTCCTGCGTTGACACCACAACAAGAACGCTGGTACTTACCGATCTTCGGTGTCTATCACCCACAGAAAAGAGACCAGATCCGTGTGGTGTTCGACTCTAGCGCCAAGCACGAAGGCATTTCTCTTAATGACGTACTTCTGCGAGGGCCTGACATGAACAATACTTTACTCGGAGTCCTGATGCGCTTCCGCAGAGAGCCCATAGCTGTGACAGCAGATATTCAGCAGATGTTTTACTGCTTCGTCGTCCAGGAAGAACATCGCGATTTTCTGAGATTCTTGTGGTTTGAGGATAACGACCCAAACAAGCAGATCACTGAGTACCGCATGAAAGTGCATGTCTTTGGGAACTCTCCCTCCCCTGCGGTAGCCATCTATGGCCTGAGAAAAGCAGCCATGCAAGGTGAGAAAGAACACGGTGCTGAAACGAAACAGTTCGTCATGAGAAATTTCTATGTCGACGATGGGCTTTCCTCTTTTCCCACTGAAGACGAAGCCATCTCTGTCCTGCAGAGAACAAAGGAAATGTTAGCAGAGTCAAGCATTAAGCTGCACAAAATAGCATCCAACAGCCGTGCTGTGATGGACGCCTTTCCCCCTGAAGAGAGGGCCAAAAATCTAGTGAACTTGGAACTTACTGTAGACCCCTTGCCACTACAGCGTAGACTAGGACTTACCTGGAACCTACAGTCTGACACTTTCACCTTCCGCGTATCCAGAGACCAGAAGCCATTCACTAGAAGAGGAATCTTGTCTACTGTCAATGGCCTTTATGATCCTCTGGGATACGTGTCACCTGTAACCATCCAGGGGAAGGCCTTGGTCAGAGAGCTGTCCACTGAACAAGCTGAATGGGACGATCCTCTACCAGCGCCAAAGGAAGAACAGTGGAGACTGTGGACTGACTCGCTCTGTGAGCTTGAGCAGCTTCAGATAGACAGACCCTATGTAGCCGTCTCACTACGCTTCGCAAGACACAGAGAGCTCTGCGTCTTCTCTGACGCATCCACTATGGCCATATCAGCAGTGGCCTACCTCAAAGTAACAGACATGGAGGGAAACAGTCACATTGGCTTTGTCATGGGCAAGTCAAAGTTAGCCCCACATCCTCCACACACAATTCCACGACTGGAACTTTGTGCCGCCGTCTTGGCCACTGAAATGGCAGACTTGATCACTGACGAATTGGACATAGATGTTCACAAGATCATATTCTATACAGACAGCCGAATTGTTCTGGGCTACATTCATAACACAAGCAGAAGATTTTATGTATATGTAGCCAACAGAGTTGCTCGCATCAGGAAGTCTACGAGCCCTGAACAGTGGCACTTTGTCAGCACA
This sequence comes from Acanthopagrus latus, assembly GCF_904848185.1. NCBI lineage: Eukaryota > Metazoa > Chordata > Actinopteri > Spariformes > Sparidae > Acanthopagrus > Acanthopagrus latus. Next base: position 2,824,677 of record NC_051059.1, read on the forward strand.
GAACATAATCCGGCAGATCATGGGACCCGCTCGGTGCCAGCAGCTGTGTTAAAAGACACCAACTGGCTCACAGGCCCATCTTTCTTGTCGCGAGACACCTCCTCACAGCCAGAGACGTTTGAGCTTATACACCCGGATGCAGACGTAGATATACGCCCACAGCAGGTTACAGCTTTCACCACCAATGCCTCTGAAAGTGAGTTGGGGTCTCACCGACTGGAACGCTTCTCCAGCTGGAGGACACTCAGCAGGGCTATTGCCAAGCTCATTCTCAAGGTGAGGTCCTGCATGAAAAGTCCGAACAGCGAGACAGATGCACAGACACAAGCAAAACTAGTCATACTAAGAAATGCTCAACATGATGCATTTGCAGAAGAGATTAAATGTCTTTCCAGAGGTGATGTCATCCCCAAAGCCAGTCCTTTGAGAAAGCTGAATCCTATCGTGGATGCGGATGGCCTGCTGAGAGTTGGAGGGCGCATCCCTTTGGCTGACATACCCTGGGAAGAGAAACACCCGATCATTGTCCCCAAGAAGCACCACGTAGCTACCTTATTGGTGAGGCATTACCATGACCAGGTCGCACACCAGGGAAGGCATCTGACAGAAGGTGCCGTCCGTTCTGCTGGTCTGTGGCTGATTGGAGGCAAAAGGCTGGTGTCAAACATCATACACAAATGTGTGATTTGCAATAAGCTAAGAGGAAAAATGGAAGAACAAAAAATGTCAAACTTACCTGCTGAACGACTCAACCCAGGTCCTCCGTTCACAAATGTAGGAGTTGACGTGTTTGGCCCATGGACCATCAGCGCCAGGCGAACTCGAGGTGGCATTGCAGAGAATAAACGCTGGGCAGTCCTGTTCACCTGCTTAGTCTCAAGAGCCGTGCACATTGAAGTGCTGGAATCTATGTCATCCTCAAGCTTTGTAAACGCATTAAGAAGATTCACAGCTGTCCGTGGCCCAGTTCACTTCTTCCGTTCTGACCGGGGAACAAACTTTGTCGGTGCGTGCAAGGAGCTCAAGATAAACTCTGACGACCCCGAACTGAGAACTTATCTTCAAGATCGAGGCAGCACATGGACATTCAACCCTCCCCACTCCTCACACATGGGAGGAGTGTGGGAGCGGATGATAGGTGTCGCCCGCAGAATATTGGATGCTCTGCTGCTCAAGACAAAAACACTCCACCTGACTCATGAGGTTCTGGTTACGCTCATGTCCGAAGTTATGGCCATCATGAACGCCAGACCTCTAGTTCCTGTCTCTTCTGATCCAGACATGCCCACTGTTCTGACACCTGCTATGCTCCTAACACAGAAGATCAGCCCAGTGTCACCACCTCCAGGAGAGCACGACCTCAAAGACCTCTACAGCAAGCAGTGGAAGCAGGTCCAGGCTCTGGCCGATGCATTCTGGAAACGCTGGCGTCAAGAATACCTGACGTCACTTCAACCAAGGCGAAAGTGGCACGTGGACAAGCCGAACCTGTCCGAAGGAGATGTTGTGCTCCTTAAAGATGCACAAGTCAAGAGGAACGAGTGGCCTGTTGGAGTGGTGGTCAATGCCATTCCCAGCGAAGACTCTAAAGTTCGCAAAGTGGACATTAAAGTGGTCAGGCAGGGTACTCAGAAGGTTTATTCTAGACCTGTCTCAGAGGTTATTTTACTTGTAAAAGGGGAATAGTGTTATAAAACATTATAACAGGCGGGGAGTGTGATGTTGTTGTTAATATGGGGTAAGGGAGACCTCTAGTGGCCAAAATGTGTCATAGTAGCGCTTAATTTTTTACTGTTGGGTTTGCCGTAGGCAGTTCGTTTTGTATGAGAAAGCAAAGCAGTAAGGTTTTTCCTTTTCAATGTTTATGGCCAAGAAGACATTTGCCTGTAAGTAAATTTCTGTTCAGCTGCTGTATAAATATAAAATGAGAATATCTATGACGAAAACCATAGTTAAAAACCGAAATTACGTTTCATATCTTTAGTTAGCTGTGGAATTGCTAACCGTTAGCTCTGTAATGGGATTTCCCATAGACGTTAGCATTAAGCTAACACTTTATTTTCTACTACTTTCAGTGAGTTATCTCATGCGAATATCCTTGAGAAACGAATGTAACTAAGGCATATTTTGTATGTTTGGTTGCAGTTTTACAGTGCATCTTAAGTAAAAGGTCTGAAGATAATTCCGGCATCCGACTTTTCTTGGGAACCTGTTAGCTATCTGCCGAGCTTGTAGCCTCACATCAACACACACGAGCAGGGGCAGAATAGGAGTATTTAACCCTCTACTGTACTATCATATTTAAAAATTGTCCCAAATGAAGATATTTCTTACTTGTCTAAATATGTGTTAGAATACTGGACTTTAAACAAGAAGCTATCCTTTCTTGAGCTAAGCAGCCAAGCTGAATGATAGACATGAAACACATTTGTAAATGAAGCCAGTTATTTTATTTTTTTTGTTTTACCTCCCCATTGTTGACTCAAAATAAAAACAAATCACAAGTAATACGCATTAAAACAAGTAATCAACACACAAATGGATCTGTTTGAATGTTTGACCTCATTTGAACAGTTACCAATCACAGGCTGCACCACTTTCCTGTGGTGTTTTGTGGTGGCGTTTCATTAACACAAACATAACTCACTGTGTGACATCAAGTTGTGAACTTGACCCCAACCTCATCCAGAATTTTAAAAAAAGTTGGCCAACCATAATTAGACAGAAAAAGGGAAAAGTGCCGACCATAGAACATAGAAACTGGGTACATAGAGTAAACCAAGCCATTGTTTCATGCAACAACTCTGCTTGGATAGCAACTGGATTCAGCGATATTTCAGGATGAACAAGGAGGAGTTTGATGCATTGCTGAAGAGACTAGGCCTGTCTATGCATGACTACAACATTCTTCCATCTCAGAGTATTTGTCTTCACTAAGTTATTTTATGTAGATTCAAAGGTTCCATATTATAGAGTTTTTCATCAATTTGACACAGAGGCATCTGTGCGAATGTTTACAGTGGATGTATCAATATGGCTTGCCGAGATGCTGCCGTTCAACCATACCAGTTTGACCCAGAATCAGACCTAGAAGGAGAGGCTCCTGAAGAAGTACAGACTCTGCGGCTGCAGAAAGACATTTCAGAATGATTAGTGTGTCTGAATATGTTACTTAGTTTGTTGGTATGTGTTGTTACAGTTACTAGATAGTAGGGGTGTCACGATTCTCCAAATCTTTGATTCGATTTTTGATTCTAAGGTCACGGTTCAATTCAATTCCCGATTTTTACATTTATTTAAAGCACAGGTTGCTGTGCCATTTTTAGACTAGACTTTTATGCAATATAATATCTGACCTTTGTTCGCAATATACCACACTACATTGTCAAATTTAAAACAGTTATTAACTACATAATGTAACAATATCCTCGGTCAGTTGGAAACTTAAACAAAATAACCTGCCATCTAGTTTCTGCAGAGCTTGCATACTGTGGCTTTTTTGCATGACTGAGTGACGCAGCCCCTTTCAGGAATAGGGCGGTGTGTGAGGTGTGTGTGCGTAAGGTGTGAGTGGCCGAGTGAGTGTGAGGGAGCGTGCGTACGTGGGGACAGTGAATGAATGGGAGAGGAAGGAGAAGCCAAAGTAGTAGCAGTCATGTCAACAGCAATTAAGTATACAATATAGTCTGCAGTTTGGCTGTGAATAAAGGCGACGGTCTTTATATATATATATATATATATGTTCTTTTTATTTCATAACTGTTTTAATACATGAAAATTCTGAAATAAATATGGATTATAGGCTATTTTAATTTTACAGGGGGCTGACAGACAACTGATGCACTAGACATATCTGTTCAAACAACCTGTTTAATTTAATTATGCTGATATTTAATTGCCTCATTGATCATTATGTGAGAACAAGATTTGTGTTTGAATTTCTGCTATTAATAAATATTTTCTTATATATATGTTATATAGTAATATTTCATTTATTTATTTTTCTTAAATATTTTCTTTTTTGTAATGGTAAAAAGAGCAAGAGAGACAGAGAACTCCCCACAGACTCCCTGCAGTTATGCTAATGTCATTGAACACAATGCTGCTCAGCTTCTTCACTGGGACAGGGAGGGGACAGTTATGGGGAGACTGAGCTGCTGCTGACTCATCAGTTGTTAAGTTGGCTAAAAGGAGCAGTGACAATGATTTAATATGAAAATCTTGCTGAACGATTCCTTGCACTGATTAAAAGTTGATGAAATGTAGGCTAACACTAGTTGACACCCTTGCCTTTGTCTTTCCTCTCTCTCTTTCCTCTCTTTCATTTTTTGAAAACCAGATTTTGATTTAGGCAACACTGTGATCACTGTAGTTCTGGCACATCTACTGACTGCAACTAAGTGCACAAAGCCAGGACTAAAACATTTCATGCAGATACAGGGGGGTGATCGGTCAATATGGATATTTACTCTTTGGTCAATGGGAATATTTAACTTTTACTGCCAAAAACAAGTAAAAAACAAAGGAATCATTAATTGTATGATTATATTTGAAATATATACTCAATGATGATGGTTTAATAATTTTATATTATTTTATTATTTATTTATTTTTTTTTTACCCTTTTTTTTTTTTTTTTTTTTTTTTTTTTTTGTATTTGTCCTAACTTTCCCCCCCTATCCACTTTCTTCAAAATTCTATGGGGGTTGCCATGACAGATAACTACTTCCGCCAGCATTTGTTTTTTTGTTTGTTTCCAGTTGCCTTGCAACTGTAGGGCTGACCACTGCCACCAAGCTAGCCTAACAACCTAACAACCAGACCAGCATCTGAAGCTCTACACATCCCCCTTACCAGCAGCTGTGCTCAGTCCATACACAGTGGGAGGACCCTGCACAACAGCATCATAGTTATTGCCAGATGGCCAGCGAAAAATATGTGCAGGATAAGATGACTCAGTGTGATGAGATTGGCTACTTCATGCTTCAAAACGATGCAGATGCTTTTCTGTACACTGGTATGACCCT